>NC_140224.1:14756932-14766932 GCF_951802725.1 Rutilus rutilus
CACTTCCTGCTGCCAGTTGGTGGCGCTATAACTTTGACTCACAATAGTCACATCCATGTGATCGGCCTCTTACAACGAACACACTGCTGAAGTTTAATCAAGATCAGTTAATGTATGCAGAAGTTATAACACACTTCCTGTTTCCATTATTCGCCATAAATTCGTTTCCTCGCCACGGCCAAACCGTTCGAGATATCAAAAATCCGTCCGCAATTTAGCATCCTCAATGTCTTGACTTCATGCTGACCGAGTTTGGAGCCGATTGGATGAATTCCCTAGGAGGAGTACATTAAATTCCACAGCATGCGTTTCCAAACAACCCATAATAGCCGACTTCCTGTTGGGCTGGCGTAAAACTTAGAGCACGAAAGTTGTTCGGCCCGATGAGATCTATATCTGTTCCGAGTTTCATATTATTATATGCAAGTGTGTTTGATTTATGGACAAGTGTTCGGATTCCGTTCCAGGGGGCGCTGTTGAGCCCCCCTGCCACGCCCGGGTACCAGCTTCAGCCCGGCCCTAATGGCCGCAGGTTCTGACCTGTGTGCAAAGTTTCATGAGTTTTTGAGCACGTTAAAGGCCCCAAAAGCCCCCGAACCCTTGAACAACAATAATAATAATAATAATAATAATAATAATAATAATCCTAACGAAAACAATAGGGCTCTGCGCCCTTTCAGGGCTTGGGCCCTAAAAATATATATATATATATATAAATATAGCTGCGAGCAGCGATTACGGGCCCAAGCCGGTGGCACCGCAACCCCCGGTGCCTTTAGTTACCTAAAGGCACCGGGGTGGCGGTACCGCCGGCTTTGGCCCTCCATCGCTGCTCGCAGCTATATTTATATATATATATATATATATATATATATATATATATATATATATACCTACATACATACATACACACACATACAATATATATATATATATATATATATATATATATATATATATATATATTATTGTTCAAAAGTTTGGGGTCAGTAAGATTTTTAATGTTTTTAGGAGAAGTCTCTTCTGCTCACCAAGGCTGCATTTATTGATTAAAAATACAAACAAAAACAGTAATATTGTGAAATATTATTCCAATTTAAAACAGCTGTTTTCAATTTTAAAATATTTTACATAGTAATTCATTTCTGTGATCAAAGTTGAGTTTTCAGCATCATTACTCCAGTCTTCAGTGTCACATGATCCTTCAGAAATCATACTAATATGATGATTGATGCTCAATAAATATTCATTATTATTTTCAATGTTGAAAACAGTTGTGTACAGATTTTTTTTTTCCAAAATGCTTTGATGAATGTAAAGTTCAAAAGAACAGCATATATTTCAAATATATATATTTTTAACATTATAAATGTCTTTACTGTAACTGTTGATCAGTTTAACTCATCCTTCATAAATAAAAGTACTGATTTATTTTATTTCTTTCCCCCAAAAATAAAATTTTAATTATTACTAACCACAAACTTTTGAGCGGTAGTGTTTAACGTTACAAAAGCTTTAGATTTCAGATAAATGCTGTTCTTTTGAACTTTCTATTCATCAAAGACTGTACACAACTGTTTTCGACATTTAAAATAATAATGAATGTTTCTTGAGCATCAATCATCATATTAGAATAATTTCTGAAGGATCATGTGACAGTGACGACTGGAGTAATGATGCTGAAAACTCAGCTTTGATCACAGGAATAAATAACAGTTTAAAATATATTAAAATAGAAAGTGCGCTGTTTTAAATTGGAATCATATTTTACAATATTACTGTTTTTGTTTGTATTTTTAATCAAATAAATGCAGCCTTGGTGAGCAGAAGAAACTTCTCTGTTATGTGCGCGCCACAGACTGCACGCACGTCCGCTTAGAGTTCCGCCTTTTGCCTTCCGTCAATATTACGTTATTAGAAAAATATTTTTTTAGAGAATCGATTTTTTGACATTTGTGAATCGATTCAGAATCGTCCACGTCCACATCGCGATGCATCTAAGAATACATTTTTTCTCCCACCCCTAGATTTCATACAACAGGTTAATAAACAGTTACAATTAAGTCACTTACATTTTAGATGCAATGTTGACTGTTTTTGTTCTGTTTCAGCAGCGAAAATAGTTAAACAAAGATCACGGCAGAACCATCACGCATCACGTGTTTTCTCATAACTGAACGATTCAGCATTTTTAACGAATCGGTTGACTCAAAGATTGAATGATCAATCCATAAACATCTGTCTTAATCATGATCGACTCATTCGAACGAATCATTTGAACGAATGAATCAATGACTCGCTTATTAAGATGGATGCCTGGCGACACCTAATGGCGGTTTAGTGTTGTTTAAAAGCATCATTCTTTCCCACATGTGTGTGATTTGTGTGTGCAACATTATCATTATTTTTCTTTCACTATTATATTAGCGATTTAAAAGCACCCACTCGTGTCACACGTCGATTAACCGGTGGGAAAATATCCTCAGACACATACCTAATAAATGTATATTTAAATACAATATTGGCCTACCTGGTAAAAAGTTTTATATACTATTTTGATGTCCTTTTGGACACAAGAGGGCAGTATAGCCCTATGTCTGCTTTTTTGTTGAACCAAATAGCACTAAATAGCCTTTTTTTTACTTTTTCATTCTTCTTGAATTGCAAAAACAGAATAAAATGGGTTTAGTTGTGATATTTGTATACTTTTATATAGAAATAAATGGTATATAATTACATTTTTAGAAGATTTTTACTTTAATCCCTCGCCATAGCAAAACCGTTTGAGATATTTATTATCCATTCACAATTTAGCATATTTAATGTAGTTTCATCATGTTGAAAAAGTTTGGTACGAATAAAATAAATAGTTTAAGAGGAGTGGCTAAAAATTCAGAGGCTGATTTTGCAAAAAAATTCACATTCAGACCAAAATATCTGACTTCCTGATGGCCAGAGCTATTGAATGTAAATTAGAAAGTTGTCCGGCTTGATGAGAACAATATACAAACTATTTTTTCTTTACTGTAGTTAAAAGTAACCCCCCCACTTTTGTCAAAAGCATGTTGAAAGTGACACACTTCCTGCTGCCAGTTGGTGGCGCTATAACTTTGACTCACAATAGCTACATCCATCTGATCGGCCTCTTACCACGAACACACTGCTGAAGTTTCATCAAGATCAGTTAATGTATGCAGAAGTTATTCCACTTCCGTGTTTCTCTTTTCTCGCCATAAATTCGATTCCTCGCCACAGCCAAACCGTTCGAGATAATAAAAATCCGTCCGCAATTTAGCATCCTCAAAGTCTTGACTACATGCCCACCGAGTTTGAAGGGGACACGGTGAATTTTCTAGGAGGAGTATTTCACATTCCACAGCAAGCGTTTTCCAAACAACCCATAATAGCCGACTTCCTGTTGGGCTGGCGTAAAACTTGACCAGGGTAAAGTTGTTCGGCCGGATGAGATCTATATGTGTACCGAGTTTCATATTAATTCATGCGAGCGTGTTTGATATATGGATCAAGTTTTAGAACCCCGTTCAAGGGGGCGCTGTTGAGCCCCCCAGCCACGCCCGGGTACCAGCTTCAGCCCAGCCCTGATGGCCGTGGGTTCTGACCTGTGTGCAAAGTTTCAAGAGTTTTTGAGCACGTTAAGGACCCCAAAAGCCCCTGAAACCTTGATTAACAATATAAAAGCAATAGTCAAATCCCCCCTCCCCTCACACACACACAGACACAGAGAGAGGGAGAGAAAATTCTTCAGAAAATCCACATTCAAACCAAAATATCTCTCTTCCTGTTGGTCGGAGATGGTTAATGTCAATTAGAAAGTTGTCCGTCTTGATGAGAACAATACACATACAAAGTTTTGTTGCTGTTGATAAAACTAACCGCCCCATTTATGACTAAAGGTGGCGCTACTGAGCCCCTCACCACGCCCGTTTCTGAAACTTTGCACATGTCTACGGGCTAATAAATGTGATGTGTCTGTCGAGTTTCATCCAATTTCAAGTATGTTAATAGTCTCAAAAGCATCAAAAAAGAATATTAAAGTTTGAAGCGTTGCCATGGCAACAGTATTAAAGATATCAAAAATCCTTTCACAGGTCTACATCTGCCGTGTGTTTACATTATACACATAAAGTTTGAAGCAAATCGGGTAAAAATAAGAGGGTGATTTCAAAGCATTTTGAAAGTGACACACTTCCTGCTGCCAGTTGGTGGCGCTATAACTTTGACTCACAATAGTCACATCAATGTGATCGGCCTCTGACCACGAACACACTGCTGAAGTTTTATCAAGATCAGTCAATGTATGCAGAAGTTATAATACACTTCCTGTGTCCCATTATTCGCCATAAATTCGTTTCCTCGCCTTGGCCAAACCGTTCGAGATATCAAAAATCCGTCCGCAATTTATCATCCTCAATGTCTTGACTTCATGCACACCGAGTTTTGAGGCGAATGGATGAATTTCCTAGGAGGAGTACATCAAATTCCACAGCATGCGTTTTCCAAACAACCCATAATAGCCGACTTCCTGTTGGGCTGGCGTAAAACTTAGAGCACGAAAGTTGTTCAGCCCAATAAGATCTATATGTGTACCGAGTTTCATATTAATTCATGCAAGAATGTTTGGTATATGGACCAAGTTTTCGGACCGCACTCGGACCCCATTCAAGGGGGCGCTGTCGAGCCCCCCTGCCACGCCCAGGGACCATCTTCAGCCCGGCCCTAATGGCCGCAGCTTCTGACCTGTGTGCAAAGTTTCATGAGTTTTTGAGCACGTTAAAGGCCCCAAAAGCCCCCGAACCCTTGAACAATAATAATAATAATAATAATAATAATAATCCTAACGAAAACAATAGGGCCTTCGCCCTTTCAGGGCTTGGGCCCTAATAATCCTACCGGAAACAATAGGGCCTTCGCCCTTTCAGGGCTTGGGCCCTAATAATAATAATCCTAACGAAAACAATAGGGCCTTCGCCCCTTCAGGGCTTGGGCCCTAATAATCCTACCGGAAACAATAGGGCCTTCGCCCTTTCAGGGCTTGGGCCCTAATAATAATAATCCTAACGAAAACAATAGGGCCTTCGCCCTTTCAGGGCTTGGGCCCTAATAATCCTACCGGAAACAATAGGGCCTTCGCCCTTTCAGGGCTTGGGCCCTAATAATAATCCTAACGAAAACAATAGGGCCTTCGCCCCTTCAGGGCTTGGGCCCTAATAATGAAAGAGAATTTTACTTGCCCGACCAAAGTATAGCCTGATTAGAACGTCAATAACAAAAAAATAACTTGGGAATCACTAAAACGAGAGATTATTCTAATTTCATTACATTCATTTTAAGTTGCAATCAGCAGTTAATAATAAATGTATTACTGATCAATGGTAACAAGGTTGCACTGCTGAGGCTCATGCTGCTTCTCCAGGAGAATTGTAAACAAATGAGCGCAGCACACAAAAAAGCAACCCAGTTAACAACATACTGACTATAAAAATTACAAATATGGAGTTTTTATATATTTTATAACATATGATAGAGTTAAGCAACCTCACTTGACGAGTAGGCAACTATTTCCTGAATACAATCACAATTGAAACTGTGACATTGATTTCATACAACAGGTTAATAAACAGTTACAATCAAGTCACTTACATTTTAGATGCAATATTGACTGTTTTTGTTCTGTTTCAGCAGCAAAAATAGTTAAACAAAGATCACAGCAACTTGTTTTCTCATTACTGAATGATTCAGCATTTTGAAACGAATCGCTTGACTCAAAGATTCAATGGTCAATCCATAAACATCTGTCTCAATCATGAATGACTCAGTCATTGGAATGAATCGTTTGAACGAATTAATCAATGACTCGCTCATTAAGATGGTCGCCTGGCGACACCTAATGGCGGTTTAGTGTTATGTTTAAAAGTATCATTCTTTCCAACATGCACCATTATCAATGTCCGTGCGGACGTCCGTTTTTTTACTTTCACTTTTATATTAGCGATTTAAAAGCACCCGCTCGTGTCACACGTCGCTTAACCGATGGGAAAATATCCTCACAGTCATATACCTAATAAATTTATATTTAAATACAATAGGCCTACCTAGTAAAACGTTTTATATACTATTTTGATATCCTTTTGGACACAAGAGGGCAGTATAGCCCTATGTTTGCTTTTTTGTTGAAACAAATAGCACTAAATAGCCTGTTTTTAACTTTTTCATTCTTCTTGAATTGCAAAAACAGAATAAAATAGGTTTAGTTGTGATATTTGTATACTTTTATATAGAAATAAATGGTATATAATTACATTTTTAGAAGATTTTTACTTTAATCCCTCGCCATAGCAAAACCGATATTTTTTATCCATTCACAATTTAGCATATTTAATGTAGTTTCATCATGTTGAAAAAGTTTGGTACGAATAAAATAAATAGTTTAAGAGGAGTGGCTAAAAATTCAGAGGCTGATTTTGCAAAAAAATTCACATTCAGACCAAAATATCTGACTTCCTGATGGCCAGAGCTATTGAATGTAAATTAGAAAGTTGTCCGGCTTGATGAGTACAATATAGAAACTATTTTTTCTTTACTGTAGTTAAAAGTAACCCCCCCACTTTTGTCAAAAGCATGTTGAAAGTGACACACTTCCTGCTGCCAGTTGGTGGCGCTATAACTTTGACTCACAATAGCTACATCCATCTGATCGGCCTCTTACCACGAACACACTGCTGAAGTTTCATCAAGATCAGTTAATGTATGCAGAAGTTATTCCACTTCCGTGTTTCTCTTTTCTCGCCATAAATTCGATTCCTCGCCACAGCCAAACCGTTCGAGATATCAAAAATCCGTCCGCAATTTAGCATCCTCAAAGTCTTGACTACATGCACACCGAGTTTGAAGGGGACACGGTGAATTTTCTAGGAGGAGTATTTCACATTCCACAGCAAGCGTTTTCCAAACAACCCATAATAGCCGACTTCCTGTTGGGCTGGCGTAAAACTTGACCGGGGTAAAGTTGTTCGGCCCGATGAGATCTATATGTGTACCGAGTTTCATATTAATTCATGCGAGCGTGTTTGATATATGGATCAAGTTTTAGAACCCCGTTCAAGGGGGCGCTGTTGAGCCCCCCAGCCACGCCCGGGTACCAGCTTCAGCCCGGCCCTGATGGCCGTGGGTTCTGACTTGTGTGCAAAGTTTCAAGAGTTTTTGAGCACGTTAAGGACCCCAAAAGCCCCTGAAACCTTGATTAACAATATAAAAGCAATAGTCAAATCCCCCCTCCCCTCACACACACAGAGACACAGAGAGAGGGAGAGAAAATTCTTCAGAAAATCCACATTCAAACCAAAATATCTCTCTTCCTGTTGGTCGGAGATGGTTAATGTCAATTAGAAAGTTGTCCGTCTTGATGAGAACAATACACATACCAAGTTTTGTTGCTGTTGATAAAACTAACCGCCCCATTTATGACTAAAGGTGGCGCTACTGAGCCCCTCACCACGCCCGTTTCTGAAACTTTGCACATGTCTACGGGCTAATAAATGTGATGTGTCTGTCGAGTTTCATCCAATTTCAAGTATGTTAAGAGTCTCAAAAGCATCAAAAAAGAATATTAAAGTTTGAAGCTTTGCCATGGCAACAGTATTAAAGATATCAAAAATCCTTTCACAGGTCTACATCTGCCCAGTGTTTACATTATACACATAAAGTTTGAAGCAAATCGGGTAAAAATAAGAGGGTGATTTCAAAGCATTTTGAAAGTGACACACTTCCTGCTGCCAGTTGGTGGCGCTATAACTTTGACTCACAATAGTCACATCAATGTGATCGGCCTCTGACCACGAACACACTGCTGAAGTTTTATCAAGATCAGTCAATGTATGCAGAAGTTATAATACACTTCCTGTGTCCCATTATTCGCCATAAATTCGTTTCCTCGCCTTGGCCAAACCGTTCGAGATATCAAAAATCTGTCCGCAATTTATCATCCTCAATGTCTTGACTTCATGCACACCGAGTTTTGAGGCGAATGGATGAATTTCCTAGGAGGAGTACATCAAATTCCACAGCATGCGTTTTCCAAACAACCCATAATAGCCGACTTCCTGTTGGGCTGGCGTAAAACTTAGAGCACGAAAGTTGTTCAGCCCAATAAGATCTATATGTGTACCGAGTTTCATATTAATTCATGCAAGAGTGTTTGGTATATGGACCAAGTTTTCGGACCGCACTCGGACCCCATTCAAGGGGGCGCTGTCGAGCCCCCCTGCCACGCCCAGGTACCATCTTCAGCCCGGCCCTAATGGCCGCAGCTTCTGACCTGTGTGCAAAGTTTCATGAGTTTTTGAGCACGTTAAAGGCCCCAAAAGCCCCCGAACCCTTGAACAATAATAATAATAAATATAGCTGCGAGCAGCGATTACGGGCCCAAGCCGGTGGCACCGCAACCCCGGTGCCTTTAGTTACCTAAAGGCACCGGGGTGGCGGTACCGCCGGCTTTGACCCTCCATCGCTGCTCGCAGCTATATTTATATATATATATATATATATATATATATACATACATACATACACACACATACATATATATGTATATATATATATATATATATATATATATATATATATATATATATATATATATATATATATATATATATATATATATATATATATATTATTGTTCAAAAGTTTGGGGTCAGTAAGATTTTTAATGTTTTTAGGAGAAGTCTCTTCTGCTCACCAAGGCTGCATTTATTGATTAAAAATACAAACAAAAACAGTAATATTGTGAAATATTATTCCAATTTAAAACAGCTGTTTTCAATTTTAAAATATTTTACATAGTAATTAATTTCTGTGATCAAAGTTGAGTTTTCAGCATCATTACTCCAGTCTTCAGTGTCACATGATCCTTCAGAAATCATACTAATATGATGATTGATGCTCAATAAATATTCATTATTATTTTCAATGTTGAAAACAGTTGTGTACAGATTTTTTTTTTTCAAAATGCTTTGATGAATGTAAAGTTCAAAAGAACAGCATATATTTCAAATATATATATTTTTAACATTATAAATGTCTTTACTGTAACTGTTGATCAGTTTAACTCATCCTTCATAAATAAAAGTACTGATTTATTTTATTTCTTTCCCCCAAAAATAAAATTTTAATTATTACTAACCACAAACTTTTGAGCGGTAGTGTTTAACGTTACAAAAGCTTTAGATTTCAGATAAATGCTGTTCTTTTGAACTTTCTATTCATCAAAGACTGTACACAACTGTTTTCGACATTTAAAATAATAATGAATGTTTCTTGAGTATCAATCATCATATTAGAATAATTTCTGAAGGATCATGTGACAGTGACGACTGGAGTAATGATGCTGAAAACTCAGCTTTGATCACAGGAATAAATAACAGTTTAAAATATATTAAAATAGAAAGCAGCTGTTTTAAATTGGAATACTATTTTACAATATTACTGTTTTTGTTTGTATTTTTAATCAAATAAATGCAGCCTTGGTGAGCAGAAGAAACTTCTCTGTTATGTGCGCGCCACAGACTGCACGCACGTCCGCTTAGAGTTCCGCCTTTTGCCTTCCGTCAATATTACGTTATTAGAAAAATATTTTTTTAGAGAATCGATTTTTTGACATTTGTGAATCGATTCAGAATCGTCCACGTCCGCATCGCGATGCATCTAAGAATCAATTTTTTCTCCCACCCCTAGATTTCATACAACAGGTTAATAAACAGTTACAATTAAGTCACTTACATTTTAGATGCAATGTTGACTGTTTTTGTTCTGTTTCAGCAGCGAAAATAGTTAAACAAAGATCACGGCAGAACCATCACGCATCACGTGTTTTCTCATAACTGAACGATTCAGCATTTTTAACGAATCGGTTGACTCAAAGATTGAATGATCAATCCATAAACATCTGTCTTAATCATGATCGACTCATTCGAACGAATCG
>NC_140224.1:14771932-14799432 GCF_951802725.1 Rutilus rutilus
AGAGCTATTGAATGTAAATTAGAAAGTTGTCCGGCTTGATGAGAACAATATACAAACTATTTTTTCTTTACTGTAGTTAAAACTAACCCCCCCACTTTTGTCAAAAGCATGTTGAAAGTGACACACTTCCTGCTGCCAGTTGGTGGCGCTATAACTTTGACTCACAATAGCTACATCCATCTGATCAGCCTCTTACCACGAACACACTGCTGAAGTTTCATCAAGATCAGTTAATGTATGCAGAAGTTATTCCACTTCCGTGTTTCTCTTTTCTCGCCATAAATTCGATTTCTCGCCACGGCCAAACCGTTCGAGATATCAAAAATCCGTCCGCAATTTAGCATCCTCAAAGTCTTGACTACATGCACACCGAGTTTGAAGGGGACACGGTGAATTTTCTAGGAGGAGTATTTCACATTCCACAGCAAGCATTTTCCAAACAACCCATAATAGCCGACTTCCTGTTGGGCTGGCGTAAAACTTGACCGGGGTAAAGTTGTTCGGCCCGATGAGATCTATATGTGTACCGAGTTTCATATTAATTCATGCGAGCGTGTTTGATATATGGATCAAGTTTTAGAACCCCGTTCAAGGGGGCGCTGTTGAGCCCCCCAGCCACGCCCGGGTACCAGCTTCAGCCCGGCCCTGATGGCCGTTGTTTCTGACCTGTGTGCAAAGTTTCAAGAGTTTTTGAGCATGTTAAGGACCCCAAAAGCCCCTGAAACCTTGATTAACAATATAAAAGCAATAGTCAAATCCCCCCCTCCCCTCACACACACACAGACACAGAGAGAGGGAGAGAAAATTCTTCAGAAAATCCACATTCAAACCAAAATATCTCTCTTCCTGTTGGTCGGAGATGGTTCATGTAAATTAGAAAGTTGTCCGTCTTGATGAGAACAATACACATACCAAGTTTTGTGATTCTAGGAAAAACTAAGCCCCCATTTTTGACTAAAGGTGGCGCTACTGAGCCATTCCACCATGCCCGTTTCTGAAACTTTGCACATGTCTACTGGCTAATAAATGTGATGTGTCTGTTGAGTTTCATGCAATTTCAAGTATGTTAAGAGTCTCAAAAGCATCAAAAAAGAATATTAAAGTTTGATGCGTTGCCACGGCAACAGTATCTAAGATATCAATAATCCTTTCACAGGTTTACATCTGCAGTGTGTCTACATTGTACACATAAAGTTTGAAGCAAATCGGGTAAAAATAAGACACTGATTTCAAAGCATTTTGAAAATGATGTACTTCCTGCTGCCTGTTGGTGGCGCTATAACTTTGACTCACAATAGTCACATCTGTGCGATCGGCCTCTTACAACAAACACACTGCTGAAGTTTCATCAAGATCAGTTAATGTATGCAGAAGTTATAACACACTTCCTGTTTCATTTTTTCGCCATAAATTTGTTTCCTCGCCACGGCCAAACCGTTTGAGATATCAAAAATCCGTCCGCAATTTAGCATCCTCAATGTCTTGACTTCATGCACACCGAGTTTGGAGGCGAATCGATGAATTCCCTAGGAGGAGTACATTAAATTCCACAGCATGCGTTTCCAAACAACGCTAAATAGCCAACTTCCTGTTTGGCTGGCGTAAAACTTAGAGCACGAAAGTTGTTCGGCCGGATGAGATCTATATGTGTACCGAGTTTCATATTATTACATGCAAGCGTGTTTGATTTATGGACACGTGTTCGGATCCCGTTCCAGGGGGCGCTGTCGAGCCCCCCTGCCACGCCCGGGTACCAGCTTCAGTCCGGCCCTGATGGCCGCGGGTTCTGACGTGTGTGCAAAATTTCAAGAGTTTTCGAGCATGTTAAGAGCCCCAAAAGTGCCCGAAAGGTTGACAAAATAATAATAATAATAAATATAGCTGCGAGCAGCGATTACGGGCCCAAGCCGGTGGCACCGCAACCCCGGTGCCTTTAGTTACCTAAAGGCACCGGGGTGGCGGTAACGCCGGCTTTGGCCCTCCATCGCTGCTCGCAGCTATATTTATATATATATATATATATATATATATATATATATATATATATATATATATATATATATATATTATTATATATATATATATATATATATATATATATATATATATATATATATATATATATATTATACAAACATATATATATATATATATATATATATATATATATATATATATATATATATATATATATTATACAAACATATATATATACCGTTCAAAAGTTTGGGGTAAGGAAGATTTTCAATGTTTTTAGGAGAAGTCTCTTCTGCTCACCAAGGCTGCATTTATTTGATTAAAAATACAAACAAAAACAGTAATATTGTGAAATATTATTCCAATTTAAAACAGCTGTTTTCTATTATAAAATATTTTACACTGTAATTAATTTATGTGATCAAAGCTGAGTTTTCAGCATCATTACTCCCGTCTTCAGTGTCACATGATCCTTCAGAAACCATTCTAATATGATGATTGATGGTCAATAAATATTAATTATTATTTTCAATGTTGAAAACAGTTGTGTACAGATTTTTTTTCAAAATGCGTTGATGAATGTAAAGTTCAAAAGAACAGCATTTATTTCAAATATAATTTTTTTTAACATTATAAATGTCTGTACTGTAACTTTTTATCAGTTTAACTCATTCTCGATGAATAAAAGTATTGATTTATTTATTTCTTTCCCCCAAAAATAAAATAAAAATTATTACTGACCCCAAACTTCTGAACGGTAGTGTTTAATGTTACAAAAGCTTTAGATTTCAGATAAATGCTGTTCTTTTGAACTTTCTATTCATCAAAGACTGTACATAACTGTTTTCGACATTTAAAATAATAATGAATGTTTCTTGAGCATCAATCATCATATTAGAATAATTTCTGAAGGATCATGTGACAGTGACGACTGGAATAATGATGCTGAAAACTCAGCTTTGATCACAGGAATAAATAACAGTTTAAAATATATTAAAATAGAAAGCAGCTGTTTTAAATTGGAATACTATTTTACAATATTACTGTTTTTGTTTGTATTTTTTATCAAACAAATGCAGCCTTGGTGAGCAGAAGAAACTTAGCTTAAAAATCTTACTGACGCCAAATTTTTGAACAGTAGTGTATTATATATTTATATAATTATATAAAAATGTAAGGGATAAGACAGATCATTTTACTTGCCTGACCTGATTAGAACAATGAAAAAAACTTAAATGAAAAAATAACTTGGGAATCACTAAAACGAGGGCGCGATTGAACAGTGGACACATAAAAACATACTCTGTCATTTTGTTCAGAACATCATTCAAACTGCAAAGTGGTAACTTATATTTTTGTACAGTCGCAATAAAACACAACATTGTGCTTTTTTTAAATACATTCAAGCAATCCGCCCCGAAAATGAAACTAAAATGCTCACGGCTGCACAGGCATTCATAATGGTGCGCGTCCTCAGCGAGGAACGAGCAGAACAGAGTCAACGTTTCTTAGGTCATTCCTCCTTCCATAGGAATTTATTGAAAACGCTCGCTCTGCTCCGCACCATTATCAATGTCCGTGCGGACGAACATATTTTACTTTCGTTTTTAAGTTAGCGATTAAAAAGCCCCCAGCAGTGTCACACGTCAGTTAACCGGTGGTAAAATATTCTCACCGTCACATACCTAGTATATTTTTATATAGATATAATAGGCCTACCTGATTTTGAACACAAGAGGGCAGTATAGCACTATGTTTGACTTTATTTATTTATTGTTTAGACTAAACAACCATTCTGGCAGTTTTTAAACTTAAACTTCATTCTTAAATTGAAAAAAAAAGAATAAAATGAGTTAAGTTCTGATATTTGTATACTTTTATGTAGTAATAAATGGTGTATAATTACATTTTTAGAATATATGAGCCTTTTAGTGTTTACTTTTTTGACATTACTTTAATCCCTCGCCATAGCAAAACCGTTTGAGATATTTATTATCCGTTCACAATTTAGCATCATTAATATATTTTTATCATGTTGAAAAAGTTTGGTGGGAATAAAATAACCACTTAGATAAAGGTGGCTAAAAATTCAGAGGCTGATTTTGCAAAAAAATCCACATTCAGACCAAAATATCTGACTTCCTGATGGTCAGAGCTAATGACTTTAAATTAGAAAGTTGTCCGGGTCGATGAGATCAATATATGAACTGAGTTTTTTTTACTGGAGTTAAAACTAACCCCCCCACTTTTGTCAAAAGCATGTTGAAAGTGACAAACTTCCTGCTGCCAGTTGGTGGCGCTATAACTTTGAATCACAATAGTTACATCCATCTGATCGGCCTCTTACCACGAACACACTGCTGAAGTTTCATCAAGATCAGTTAATGTATGCAGAAGTTATTCCACTTCGTGTTTCTCTTTTCTCGCCATAAATTCGATTCCTCGCCACGGCCAAACCGTTCGAGATATCAAAAATCCGTCCGCAATTTAGCGTCCTCAAAGTCTTGACTACATGCACACCGAGTTTGGAGGGGACACGGTGAATTTTCTAGGAGGAGTACTTCGCATTCCACAGGAAGCGTTTTCCAAACAACCAATAATAGCCGACTTCCTGTTGGGCTGGCGTAAAACTTGACCGGGGGAAAGTTGTTCGGCCCGATGAGATCTATATGTGTACCGAGTTTCATATTAATTCATGCAAGCGTGTTTGATCTATGGACCAAGTTTTGGGACCCCGTTCAAGGGGGCGCTGTTGAGCCCCCCTGCCACGCCCGGGTACCAGCTTCAGCCTGTCCCTGATGGCAGGGGGTTCTGACTTGTGTGCAAAGTTTCAAGAGTTTTTGAGCACGTTAAGGACCCCAAAAGCCCCTGAAACCTTGATTAACAATATAAAAGCAATAGTCAAATTCCCCCCTCCCCTCTCACACACAGAGACACAGAGAGAGGGAGAGAAAATTCTTCAGAAAATCCACATTCAAACCAAAATATCTCTCTTCCTGTTGGTTGGAGGTAGTTAATGTCAATTAGAAAGTTGTCCGTCTTGATGAGAACAATACACATACCAAGTTTTGTTGCTGTTGATAAAACTAACCCCCCCACTTATGACTAAAGGTGGCGCTACTGAGCCCCTCACCACGCCCGTTTCTGAAACTTTGCACATGTCTACTGGCTAATAAATGTGATGTGTCTGTCGAGTTTCATGCAATTTCAAGTATGTTAAGAGTCTCAAAAGCATCAAAAAAGAATATTAAAGTTTGAAGCGTTGCCATGGCAACATTATTAAAGATATCAAAAATCCTTTCACAGGTCTACATCTGCCGTGTGTTTACATTATACACATAAAGTTTGAAGCAAATTGGGTAAAAATAAGAGGGTGATTTTAAAGCATTTTGAAAGGGACACACTTCCCGCTGCCAGTTGGTGGCGCTTTAACTTAGACTCACAGTAGTCACATCCATGTGATCGGCCTCTTACAACGAACACACTGCTGAAGTTTCATCAAGATCAGTTAATGTATGCAGAAGTTATAACACACTTCCTGTTTCCATTATTCGCCATAAATTCGTGTCCTCGCCACGGCCAAACCGTTCGAGATATCAAAAATCCGTCCGCAATTTATCATCCTCAATGTCTTGACTTCATGCTGACTGAGTTTGGAGGTGATTGGATGAATTCCCTAGGAGGAGTACATTAAATTCCACAGCATGCGTTTCCAAACATCCCATAATAGCCAACTTCCTGTTGGGCTGGCGTAAAACTTAGAGCACGAAAGTTGTTCGGCCCGATGAGATCTATATGTGTTCCGAGTTTCATATTATTACATGCAAGTGTGTTTGATTTATGGACAAGTGTTCGGATTCCGTACCAGGGGGCGCTGTTGAGCCCCCCTGCCACGCCCGGGTACCAGCTTCAGCCCGGCCCTAATGGCCGCGGGTTCTGACATGCGTGCAAAGTTTCATGAGTTTTTGAGCACGTTAAAGGCCCCAAAAGCCCCCGAACCCTTGAAGAACAATAATAATAATAATAATAATAAATATAGCTGCGAGCAGCGATGGCGGGCCCAAGCCGGTGGCACCGCCACCCTGGTGCCTTTAGTTACACTAAAGCCACCGGGGTGGCGGTGTCACCGGCTTGGGCCCTCCATCGCTGCTCGCAGCTATATTTATATATATATATATATATATATATATATATATATATATATATATATATATATAAATGTAACAAAAAATAAATATATATATACATTATATATATGTAACAAAAAATAAATAAATATAAATATATATATATATATATATATATATATGGCGAGGCGAGGAATGGGCAGAGAAGAGCGAACGTTTTTGAACATTCATCATATTGCATTGGTTTTCATTTCTTGTCCTCAAACCGAGCACTAATCTGTTTATTTTTAAGTCACACATTCTCCATTGATTAAAAAAGACAATCAAATGTATTTTTTAATGGTAGTATTATTTTATACAGAAATAAATTATTTATAATTCAGATGAGAATAAAGTTAGTGTTAATTAAAATTGTAATTAAAACAAATATATTGATCTAAAATCTACTATCATTTGCTGCAAATAGGTTGACTATTTATATTTATTATTATATTTTATTACGGCTGTAATGAACCGGCTGCGATGTCAAGATTGCAATGCTGGAATGCAAAGTGTGTGTGTGTGAGCCGTGGGCGCGATCGAACAGTGGAAACATAAAAACATAGGCTACTCCGTCGGTTTGTTCATACAGGACATCATTTAAACTGCAATGTGTTTACTTATATTTATGTACACTCGCAATAAAACACAACATTGTGCTTTTGTAAAAAAAACATTCAAGCAATCCCACCCCCGAAATGGCGCTATTTTTTAAATGAAACTAAAATGCTCACGGCTGCATGGGCAATAACGCGTCTACAGCGAGGAACGAGCAGAACAGAGTGAATGTTTTTTAGTTCATTCCTACTGGACGACCGTATTTCACTTTCGCTTTTAAAGGGATACGCCACTTTAAAATGAAAATTCTGTCATCATATACTCACCCTCATGTTGTTTTAATCCTTTATGAATTTCTTTCTTCTGCTGAACAGAAAGGAAGATATTTAGAGGAATGTCAGTAACCAGACAGTTTCTGATCCCATTGACTTCCATAGTAGGAAAAAAATGTATACTATGGAAGTCAATGAGACCAGAAACTGTCTGGTTACTGACATTCTTCTAAATATCTTCCTTTCTGTTCAGCAGAAGAAAGAAATTAATAAAGGATTGAAACAACATGAGGGTGAGTATATGATGACAGAATTTTCAATTTAAAGTGGAGTATCCCTTTAAGTTAGCGATTTAAAAGCCCCCACCGCGGTGTCACATATCGATTAACCAGTGGGAAAAAATTCTCAGTCACATCGCTAATATATTTATATATAAATACAATATACAATGGGCCTACCTGATTTTGAACACAAGAGGGCAGTATAGCCCTATGTATGACTTTTTTTTTACTAAATAGCGCATTCTGGCTGATTTTAAACTTGTACATAATTCTTGAATTGAAAAAAACTGAATAAACCCAAAACTAGTTCTGTTTCGGTTTAGTTCTGATATTTGTATAATTTTATATAAAAATAAATGGTGTATAATTAAATTTTAAGAAGATATGAGATGTTTTCTGATTCCTTTTTTGACATTATTTTAATCCCTCGCCATGTCAAAACCGTTTGAAATATTTAATATCCGTTCACAATTTAGCATCTTTAATGTATTTTCATCGTGTTAAAAAAGTTTGGTGTGAATAAAAAAAAAACACTTAGCAGGAGTGGATAAAAAGCAGAGGCTGAATTTGCAAATAAATCCACATTCAAACCAAAATATCTGACTTCCTATTGGTCGAAGCTAATAACTGTATATTAGAAAGTTGTCCGGCTCGATGAGACCAATGTACGTACTGATTTTTGTAACTGTGGGTAAAACTAACCCCCCCACTTTTGTCAAAAGCATTTTGAAAGTGACACACTTCCTGCTGCCAGTTGGTGGCGCTATAACTTTGACTCACAATAGTTACATCCATCTGATCGGTCTCTTACCACGAACACACTGGTGAAGTTTCATCAAGATCAGTTAATGTATGCAGAAGTTATACCACTTCGTGTTTCTCTTTTCTCGCCATAAATTCGTTTCCTCGCCACGGCCAAACCGTTCGAGATATCAAAAATCCGTCCGCAATTTAGAATCCTCAATGTCTTGACTTCATGCACACCGAGTTTGGTGGGGATTGGATGAATTCTCTAGGAGGAGTACTTCGCATTCCACAGCAAGCGTTTTCCAAACAACCCATAATAGCCGACTTCCTGTTGGGCTGGCGTAAAACTTGACAGGGGTAAAGTTGTTCGGCCCGATGAGATCTATATGTGTACCGAGTTTCAAATTAATTCATGCGAGCGTGTTTGATATATGGATCAAGTTTTAGAACCCCGTTCAAGGGGGCGCTGTTTAGCCCCCCAGCCACGCCCGGGTACCAGCTTCAGCCCGGCCCTGATGGCCGTGGGTTCTGACCTGTGTGCAAAGTTTCAAGAGTTTTTGAGCACGTTAAGGACCCCAAAAGCCCCTGAAACCTTGATTAACAATATAAAAGCAATAGTCAAATCCCCCCCTCCCCTCACACACACACAGACACAGAGAGAGGGAGAGAAAATTCTTCAGAAAATCCACATTCAAACCAAAATATCTCTCTTCCTGTTGGTCGGAGATGGTTCATGTAAATTAGAAAGTTGTCCGTCTTGATGAGAACAATACACATACCAAGTTTTGTGATTCTAGGAAAAACTAAGCCCCCATTTTTGACTAAAGGTGGCGCTACTGAGCCATTCCACCACGCCCGTTTCTGAAACTTTGCACATGTCTACTGGCTAATAAATGTGATGTGTCTGTTGAGTTTCATGCAATTTCAAGTATGTTAAGAGTCTCAAAAGCATCAAAAAAGAATATTAAAGTTTGATGCGTTGCCACGGTAACAGTATCTAAGATATCAATAATCCTTTCACAGGTTTACATCTGCCGTGTGTCTACATTGTACACATAAAGTTTGAAGCAAATCGGGTAAAAATAAGACACTGATTTCAAAGCATTTTGAAAGTGACATATTCCTGCTGCCAGTTGGTGGCGCTATAACTTTGACTCACAATAGTCACATCCATGTGATCGGCCTCTTACCACGAACACACTGCTGAAGTTTCATCAAGATCAGTTAATGTATGCAGAAGTTATAACACACTTCCTGTTTCATTTTTTCGCCATAAATTTGTTTCCTCGCCACGGCCAAACCGTTCGAGATATCAAAAATCCGTCCGCAATTTAGCATCCTCAATGTCTTGACTTCATGCACACCGAGTTTGGAGGCGAATCGATGAATTCCCTAGGAGGAGTACATTAAATTCCACAGCATGCGTTTCCAAACAACGCTAAATAGCCAACTTCCTGTTTGGCTGGCGTAAAACTTAGAGCACGAAAGTTGTTCGGCCCGATGAGATCTATATGTGTACCGAGTTTCATATTATTACATGCAAGCGTGTTTGATTTATGGACACGTGTTCGGATCCCGTTCCAGGGGGCGCTGTCGAGCCCCCCTGCCACGCCCGGGTACCAGCTTCAGTCCGGACCTGATGGCCGCGGGTTCTGACGTGTGTGCAAAATTTCAAGAGTTTTCGAGCATGTTAAGAGCCCCAAAAGTGCCCGAAAGGTTGACAAAATAATAATAATAATAATAAATATAGCTGCGAGCAGCGATTACGGGCCCAAGCCGGTGGCACCGCAACCCCGGTGCCTTTAGTTACCTAAAGGCACCGGGGTGGCGGTACCGCCGGCTTTGGCCCTCCATCGCTGCTCGCAGCTATATTTATATATATATATATACATACATACATACATACACACACATACATATATATATATATATATATATATATATATGTATATGTATGTATATATATATATATATATATATATATATATATATATACATACATACATACATACATATATATGTATATATATATATATATATATATATACCGTTCAAAAGTTTGGGGTCAGGAAGATTTTTAATGTTTTTAGGAGAAGTCTCTTCTCCTCACCAAGGCTGCATTTATTGATTAAAAATACAAACAAAAACAGTAATATTGTGAAATATTATTCCAATTTAAAACAGCTGTTTTCAATTTTAAAATATTTTACATAGTAATTCATTTCTGTGATCAAAGTTGAGTTTTCAGCATCATTACTCCAGTCTTCAGTGTCACATGATCCTTCAGAAATCATACTAATATGATGATTGATGCTCAATAAATATTCATTATTATTTTCAATGTTGAAAACAGTTGTGTACAGATTTTTTTTTTTTAAATGCTTTGATGAATGTAAAGTTCAAAAGAACAGCATATATTTCAAATATATATATATTTTTTTTAACATTATAAATGTCTTTACTGTAACTGTTGATCAGTTTAACTCATCCTTCATAAATAAAAGTACTGATTTATTTTATTTCTTCCCCCAAAAATAAAATTTTAATTATTACTAACCCAAAACTTTTGAGCGGTAGTGTTTAACGTTACAAAAGCTTTAGATTTCAGATAAATGCTGTTCTTTTGAACTTTCTATTCATCAAAGACTGTAAACAACTGTTTTCGACATTTAAAATAATAATGAATGTTTCTTGAGTATCAATCATCATATTAGAATAATTTCTGAAGGATCATGTGACAGTGACGACTGGAGTAATGATGCTGAAAACTCAGCTTTGATCACAGGAATAAATAACAGTTTAAAATATATTAAAATAGAAAGCAGCTGTTTTAAATTGGAATAATATTTTACAATATTACTGTTTTTGTTTGTATTTTTAATCAAATAAATGCAGCCTTGGTGAGCAGAAGAAACTTCTCTGTTATGTGCGCGCCACAGACTGCACGCACGTCCGCTTAGAGTTCCGCCTTTTGCCTTCCGTCAATATTACGTTATTAGAAAAAATTTTTTTTACAGAATCTATTTTTTGACATTTGTGAATCGATTCAGAATCGTCCACGTCCGCATCGCGATGCATCTAAGAATAATTTTTTTCTCCCACCCCTAGATTTCATACAACAGGTTAATAAACAGTTACAATTAAGTCACTTACATTTTAGATGCAATGTTGACTGTTTTTGTTCTGTTTCAGCAGCGAAAATAGTTCAACAAAGATCACGGCAGAACCATCACGCATCACGTGTTTTCTCATAACTGAACGATTCAGCATTTTTAACGAATCGGTTGACTCAAAGATTGAATGATCAATCCATAAACATCTGTCTTAATCATGATCGACTCATTCGAACGAATCGTTTGAACGAATGAATCAATGACTCGCTTATTAAGATGGATGCCTGGCGACACCTAATGGCGGTTTAGTGTTGTTTAAAAGCATCATTCTTTCCCACATGTGTGTGATTTGTGTGTGCAACATTATCATTATTTTTCTTTCACTATTATATTAGCGATTTAAAAGCACCCACTCGTGTCACACGTCGATTAACCGGTGGGAAAATATCCTCAGACACATACCTAATAAATGTATATTTAAAAACAATATTGGCCTACCTGGTAAAAAGTTTTATATACTATTTTGATGTCCTTTTGGACACAAGAGGGCAGTATAGCCCTATGTTTGCTTTTTTGTTGAACCAAATAGCACTAAATAGCTAACTTTTTAACTAAATAGCTAACTAAATAACTTTTTCATTCTTCTTGAATTGCAAAAACAGAATAAAATGGGTTTAGTTGTGATATTTGTATACTTTTATATAGAAATAAATGGTATATAATTACATTTTTAGAAGATTTTTACTTTAATCCCTCGCCATAGCAAAACCGTTTGAGATATTTATTATCCATTCACAATTTAGCATATTTAATGTAGTTTCATCATGTTGAAAAAGTTTGGTACGAATAAAATAAATAGTTTAAGAGGAGTGGCAAAAAATTCAGAGGCTGATTTTGCAAAAAAATTCACATTCAGACCAAAATATCTGACTTCCTGATGGCCACAGCTATTGAATGTAAATTAGAAAGTTGTCCGGCTTGATGAGAACAATATACAAATTATTTTTTCTTTACTGTAGTTAAAAGTAACCCCCCCACTTTTGTCAAAAGCATGTTGAAAGTGACACACTTCCTGCTGCCAGTCGGTGGCGCTATAACTTTGACTCACAATAACTACATCCATCTGATCGGCCTCTTACCACGAACACACTACTGAAGTTTCATCAAGATCAGTTAATGTATGCAGAAGTTATTCCACTTCCGTGTTTCTCTTTTCTCGCCATAAATTCGATTCCTCGCCACAGCCAAACCGTTCGAGATATCAAAAATCCGTCCGCAATTTAGCATCCTCAAAGTCTTGACTACATGCACACCGAGTTTGAAGGGGACACGGTGAATTTTCTAGGAGGAGTATTTCACATTCCACAGCAAGCGTTTTCCAAACAACCCATAATAGCCGACTTCCTGTTGGGCTGGCGTAAAACTTGACCGGGGTAAAGTTGTTCGGCCCGATGAGATCTATATGTGTACCGAGTTTCATATTAATTCATGCGAGCGTGTTTGATATATGGATCAAGTTTTAGAACCCCGTTCAAGGGGGCGCTGTTGAGCCCCCCAGCCACGCCCGGGTACCAGCTTCAGCCCGGCCCTGATGGCCGTGGGTTCTGACTTGTGTGCAAAGTTTCAAGAGTTTTTGAGCACGTTAAGGACCCCAAAAGCCCCTGAAACCTTGATTAACAATATAAAAGCAATAGTCAAATCCCCCCTCCCCTCACACACACACAGACACAGAGAGAGGGAGAGAAACTTCTTCAGAAAATCCACATTCAAACCAAAATATCTCTCTTCCTGTTGGTCGGAGATGGTTAATGTCAATTAGAAAGTTGTCCGTCTTGATGAGAACAATACACATACCAAGTTTTGTTGCTGTTGATAAAACTAACCGCCCCATTTATGACTAAAGGTGGCGCTACTGAGCCCCTCACCACGCCCGTTTCTGAAACTTTGCACATGTCTACGGGCTAATAAATGTGATGTGTCTGTCGAGTTTCATCCAATTTCAAGTATGTTAAGAGTCTCAAAAGCATCAAAAAAGAATATTAAAGTTTGAAGCGTTGCCATGGCAACAGTATTAAAGATATCAAAAATTCTTTCACAGGTCTACATCTGCCGTGTGTTTACATTATACACATAAAGTTTGAAGCAAATCGGGTAAAAATAAGAGGGTGATTTCAAAGCATTTTGAAAGTGACACACTTCCTGCTGCCAGTTGGTGGCGCTATAACTTTGACTCACAATAGTCACATCAATGTGATCGGCCTCTGACCACGAACACACTGCTGAAGTTTTATTAAGATCAGTTAATGTATGCAGAATTTATAATACACTTCCTGTGTCCCATTATTCGCCATAAATTCGTTTCCTCGCCTTGGCCAAACCGTTCGAGATATCAAAAATCCGTCCGCAATTTATAATCCTCAATGTCTTGACTTCATGCACACCGAGTTTTGAGGCGAATGGATGAATTTCCTAGGAGGAGTACATCAAATTCCACAGCATGCGTTTTCCAAACAACCCATAATAGCCGACTTCCTGTTGGGCTGGCGTAAAACTTAGAGCACGAAAGTTGTTCAGCCCAATAAGATCTATATGTGTACCGAGTTTCATATTAATTCATGCAAGAGTGTTTGGTATATGGACCAAGTTTTCGGACCGCACTCGGACCCCATTCAAGGGGGCGCTGTCGAGCCCCCCTGCCACGCCCAGGTACCATCTTCAGCCCGGCCCTAATGGCCGCAGCTTCTGACCTGTGTGCAAAGTTTCATGAGTTTTTGAGCACGTTAAAGGCCCCAAAAGCCCCCGAACCCTTGAACAATAATAATAATAATAATAATAATAATAATAATCCTAACGAAAACAATAGGGCCTTCGCCCTTTCAGGGCTTGGGCCCTAATAAATAATCCTACCGGAAACAATAGGGCCTTCGCCCTTTCAGGGCTTGGGCCCTAATAATCCTACCGGAAACAATAGGGCCTTCGCCCTTTCAGGGCTTGGGCCCTAATAATAATCCTAACGAAAACAATAGGGCCTTCGCCCTTTCAGGGCTTGGGCCCTAATAATAATAATAAATAATCCTACCGGAAACAATAGGGCCTTCGCCCTTTCAGGGCTTGGGCCCTAATAATAATCCTACCGAAAACAATAGGGCCTTCACCCTTTCAGGGCTTGGGCCCTAATAATAATAATAATCCTAACGAAAACAATAGGGCCTTCGCCCTTTCAGGGCTTGGGCCCTAATAATAATAATAATCCTAACGAAAACAATAGGGCCTTCGCCCTTTCAGGGCTTGGGCCCTAATAATAATAATCCTAACGAAAACAATAGGGCCTTCGCCCCTTCAGGGCTTGGGCCCTAATAATAATCCTAACGAAAACAATAGGGCCTTCGCCCCTTCAGGGCTTGGGCCCTAATAATAATCCTAACGAAAACAATAGGGCCTTCGCCCTTTCAGGGCTTGGGCCCTAATAATCCTACCGGAAACAATAGGGCCTTCGCCCTTTCAGGGCTTGGGCCCTAATAATAATCCTAACGAAAACAATAGGGCTCTGCGCCCTTTCAGGGCTTGGGCCCTAATAATCCTTAGAATAACAATAGGGCTCTGCGCCCTTTCAGGGCTTGGGCCCTAATAATAATAATCCTAACGAAAACAATAGGGCCTTCACCCTTTCAGGGCTTGGGCCCTAATAATCCTACCGAAAACTATAGGGCCTTCGCCCTTTCAGGGCTTGGGCCCTAATAAATATCTAAAGGCACCGGGGTTGCGGTGCCACCGGCTTGGGCCCGTAATCGCTGCTCGCAGCTATATTTATATATACATATATATATATATATATATATACAGTATATACATACATACATACACACACACACACACACACATACATATATATGTATATATATATATATATATATATTATTGTTCAAAAGTTTGGGGTCAGTAAGATTTTTAATGTTTTTAGGAGAAGTCTCTTCTGCTCACCAAGGCTGCATTTATTGATTAAAAATACAAACAAAAACAGTAATATTTTGAAATATTATTCCAATTTAAAACAGCTGTTTTCAATTTTAAAATATTTTACATAGTAATTCATTTCTGTGATCAAAGTTGAGTTTTCAGCATCATAACTCCAGTCTTCAGTGTCACATGATCCTTCAGAAATCATACTAATATGATGATTGATTCTCAATAAATATTCATTATTATTTTCAATGTTGAAAACAGTTGTGTACAGATTTTTTTTTTCAAAATGCTTTGATGAATGTAAAGTTCAAAAGAACAGCATATATTTCAAATATAATTTTTTTTAACATTATAAATGTCTTTACTGTAACTGTTGATCAGTTTAAGTCATCCTTCATAAATAAAAGTACTGATTTATTTTATTTCTTTCCCCCAAAAATAAAATTTTAATTATTACTAACCCCAAACTTTTGAGCGGTAGTGTTTAACGTTACAAAAGCTTTAGATTTCAGATAAATGCTGTTCTTTTGAACTTTCTATTCATCAAAGACTGTACACAACTGTTTTCGACATTTAAAATAATAATGAATGTTTCTTGAGTATCAATCATCATATTAGAATAATTTCTGAAGGATCATGTGACAGTGACGACTGGAGTAATTATGCTGAAAACTCAGCTTTGATCACAGGAATAAATAACAGTTTAAAATATATTAAAATAGAAAGCAGCTGTTTTAAATTGGAATACTATTTTACAATATTACTGTTTTTGTTTGTATTTTTAATCAAATAAATGCAGCCTTGGTGAGCAGAAGAAACTTCTCTGTTATGTGCACGCCACAGACTGCACGCACGTCCGCTTAGAGTTCCGCCTTTTGCCTTCCGTCAATATTACGTTATTAGAAAAATATTTTTTTAGAGAATCGATTTTTTGACATTTGTGAATCGATTCAGAATCGTCCACGTCCGCATCGCGATGCATCTAAGAATAAATTTTTTCTCCCACCCCTAGATTTCATACAACAGGTTAATAAACAGTTACAATTAAGTCACTTACATTTTAGATGCAATGTTGACTGTTTTTGTTCTGTTTCAGCAGCGAAAATAGTTAAACAAAGATCACAGCAGAACCATCACGCATCACGTGTTTTCTCATAACTGAACGATTCAGCATTTTTAACGAATCGGTTGACTCAAAGATTGAATGATCAATCCCATAAACATCTGTCTTAATCATGATCGACTCATTCGAACGAATCGTTTGAACGAATGAATCAATGACTCGCTTATTAAGATGGATGCCTGGCGACACCTAATGGCGGTTTAGTGTTGTTTAAAAGCATCATTCTTTCCCACGTGTGTGTGATTTGTGTGTGCAACATTATCATTATTTTTCTTTCACTATTATATTAGCGATTTAAAAGCCACCGCTCATGTCACACGTCGATTAACCGGGGGGAAAATATCCTCAGACACATACCTAATAAATGTATATTTAAATACAATATTGGCCTACCTGGTAAAAAGTTTTATACTATTTTGATGTCCTTTTGGACACAAGAGGGCAGTATAGCCCTTTGGCCCTTCATCGCTGCTCGCAGCTATATTTATATATATATATATATATATATATATAAAAATAAAAAAAAATATTTATATATATATATATATATATATATATATATATATATATATATATTTTAAGTGTGTTTATATATATATATATATATATATATATAAAATATTTATATATATATATATATATTTTTAAGTGTGTTTATATATATATTTTTTTTTGTTATATATATATATATATATATATAAATATATATATATATATATATTATTTTTTTGTTATATATATATATATATATATATATATTAGGGGTGTCGCAATATACCGGTATTGACGATAATCGTGATATTCAAAGCATGAAATATCGACATCGTGTTAATTTAGAGCAATACAATATACCGGTATTGGCGATATTGGCGTTTTCTAGACGCAGCGCTCGTCCGCGCCCGCGCAGCTAGAGTGAAACACTCTGTCCACACGCACACCCGAAAAAAGTAAGCTCGCCAGTATTAACAACAGAGTTCTTCGGCTTCAAAGAAAACAGCACCTTAGAGGTGGTCGCACACCGGACGAGAAGCGCAGCGCCACGTCTTTAAAATTCGAACACATTCTGTATGAGTGTACACACACCGGACGAGAAGCACAGCGCGGTTCTATTCGGCGTCTGTCCGCGGCGCCCAGCAACGGCTCAAGACCTTGTTCAAAATCCTGCCGCGACACAGAGCGCAGAAAAAAGTGTTCAGATCACAGACTCAGCAACTATTGTATTTAATTGTACAGTATATCATAACATAGTACAGACATGATCTCAATTCCATAATGTCCTTAAACATAATGATATTGCTGGCCATAAACTGAGAAAGTGCGTGTCCGGTGTGCAATACCTCGAGTTGTCATAGACGCGACGCGGCTATTATTTTACTAGTCATCATGGAAACGTGACATTAACTGTTAACAGGGGGTTTCTGTGTTCATATATTTAATAAAGGGTGATTATTTATATTAAGAATCCCGTTTTCTTTACTCATCTTATTTTTGTATTTGTATTTGCACTTGATTTTTTAATTCAAATCTGCCATCTGCATGACTTTATTGGCGCCAGTGCAACAACAGGTTTAAGAGCTTTTCAGTTCTTCAGGAAACCTTCAGACAGTGTTTGGCTTCAGTTTGAAACCAGATAAACTTCACATGCTTGTCTTCCTTCACAAAAATTTGCCATAGATTGAGTATGCAAGAAGTAAAAATGCATGTGCCTTGTGTTTATCAGTATCCTTATGTTTGTTGGGTAAAAAAGAAAAACTATATAAACAAAGTAAAAATTCATTTGACTGATAACTACCCCCCCATAGATTCTATAGATATCGCGATATATCGATATCGTGAATTCTTTTGGCCACAATAACCGTGGTGTGAAAAACCTAACATCGTGACAGCCCTAATATATATATATATATATATTACATTTTTTGGATGCTAAACATTTGTTTATTATGGGCTTTGTACTTCACTCACGTTCCACTATTGAAGGGAAAAATTATCCTCTTCACATGCGCAAATATGTGCTTGGAAACATCACAGTTTAGCGGTGATTACTGTGTTTAAATAGTCAGTACAATTCATACTATTCAGAGCAGTATAATTTGTATATGTTAGGTTGACTATTTTATTATTATATTTTATTAAGGCTATAATGAACAGACTGCGATATCAAGATTGCAATGCGCTCGCTCTGCACCATTATCAATGTCTGTGTGGACGAACATATTTTACTTTCGTTTTTAAGTTACCGATTCAAAAGCCCCCAGCAGTGTCACACATCGATTAATCGGTGGGAAAATTTTCCCTCTGTCACGACCGCCAAAGAGAATGAGCACAGGATCCAAAGTGCAGCAAGTGAGGTGTTTATTATCAGTGGCGTCATGCCCATTCAAAGTGAGGGGGCACGTGCCCCCTCAGATTTTTCCTCCCTGATAATTTTTTTGTCACAACTTTATTCCTATTATGCTCCATAATATACCAGAGCCTATAACGACTAAAATGTATTCTTCTGGATGTGTAATAAATCGGTCAGCATCAGCCCGCCCCTTTTTCCTAATATGGTGTCTGTGAATCAAATCTAGAGCGCTACGCGCGTCTTTTGATAGGAACGCACGTTGAGCTGGCAATGTTTTACAGATGGTCTTGAAGTGGTAAGTGGGCAAAGCAACAAATCGGCATTGAATTAGTTATCGGATCATATTAAAAGGTAGTGGGATTATTTGTGGTTGACCTGGAAATTTTAACTTGATCAAAAAGTTATGGATTTGATATTAGCTGCGAATTCAGAGCATTAACTTAAGTTGTGTCAGTGTAACATTATCGATAGCTAGCCTAGTCTAACCGTAAACTAGTTGGCTAACGTTACTGCCATACAAAGCCATAGTAACGTTATCTGATCGGTTTTGAAACATAATAATGAGCAGTGTAACTACAGTATTTCAATGATTTTACTAAAGTAATGTTACATATTACTTTTTTACATTTCTGTCAAATATTAACCATTTTCAAATAAACGGGGTAGTGTTAACCTTATTCAGCACTGAAATCTGTCAAACTTCTTTCAAAGTCCTTCATCACATATTAAGCATTTAGCATATTTTCAGAGCACCACAAAGTCAGACCTCAGCACCTTTATGTACCTTTAATGTAAGATCGTTCTTAGGTCACATACCAATTTAAAATCATAACATAAAAACTGCAATGGTACTGTTTTTAAAATCATGTGTAGTAGGCCTAAGTGTACAGTAAGTGTGTCTGTAAACATGCTTTAATGAAGTAGACTTCAAAAGCTTTTGAATTTGAGCTTACAGTTCTTTCATAAACCTGTCTTTTACATAAACTTACAAAATAGATACTTTAACTTAGTCCTCAGATAGAGGAGGGTTGCTGCTAGCTCCGTTAAGGTATTTCTGTCCCTCCCAAACTGCATTGAAATGGTATGTTTAGCAGCCAGAATTAAAAAAATTTCAGGGGGAGAAACCCCCTGACCCCTCCTAACATGATCCATATCACCCGTCAGAAAACAATTGCAACGTCTCAGATTGTGCCCCCCCAGAATTTTGGCTTGCATGACGCCCCTGTTTATTATAAAAAGGGTAATCCAAAAAGCGAAATCCAAAAACAGGCAAAGGTCAGAATCCAGGTAGGCAAATAACAAAAACAAGAAACAGACAAGGCAGGGAAAAACTCGGGCAACAGACGCGGTGTGACGTTAAACATTGATACACAAAGAACACAAGACAAACAGGGCTTATATACATGAATGACATCTGGTGAGAGACAGCTGGTGATTACAAAATACAGACACCTGGGTGCAATTCACAGACAGAATTGTGGGAGATGAAGTTCCTAGTGCAAGACACCGTGGGGGTAAGGAGGACATCTAGTGGGTACCCGGGGAAACACAACCAGACACTGTGACACCCAGAGTCACATCCCTAATATATTTATATAAAAATACAATAGGCCAACCTGAAAGAGAATTTTACTTGCCCGACCAGAGTAGCCTGATTAGAATGTCTATGACAAAAAAATAACTTGGGAATCACTAAAACGAGAGATTATTCTAATTTTATTACATTCATTTTAAGTTGCAATCAACAGTTGTTAATAAATGTATTACCAGTAATCAGTTGATCAATGGTAACAAGGTTGCGCTGCTGAGGCTCATGCAGCTTCTCCAGGAGAAATGTAAACAAATGAGGTCAGCACACAAAAAACAAACTCAGTTAACAACTTACTGACTATAAAAATTATAAATATGGAGTTTTGATATATTTTATAACAGTTAAGCAACCTCACTTGACGAGAAGGCTGTTTCCTGAATACAATCACGATTGAAACTGTGACATTGATTTCATACAACAGGTTAAAAAACAGTTACAATCAAGTCAATTACATTTTAGATGCAATATTGACTGTTTTTGTTCTGTTTCAGCTGCGAAAATAGTTAAACAAAAAGATCACAGCAGAACCATCACGCGCATCTCTCAGCAATGTGTTTTCTCATTTCTGAATGATTCAGCATTTTGAACGAATCGGTTGACTCAAAGATTGAATGATCAATCCATAAACATATGTCTTAATCATGAATGACTCAATCAAACGAATCGTTTTAACGAATGAATCAATGACTCACTCATTAAGACGGTCGCCTGGCGACACTTAATGGCAGTTTAGTGTTATGTTTAAAATTATCATTCTTTCCAACGTGTGTGTGATTTGTGTGTGCAACATTATCAATGTCCGTGCGGACGTCCGTATTTTTCTTTCACTTTTATATTAGCAATTTAAAAGCACCCGCTCGTGTCACACATCGATTAACCGGTGGGAAAATATCCTCAGACACATACCTAATAAATGTATATTTAAATACAATATTGGCCTACCTGGTAAAAAGTTTTATATACTATTTTGATGTCCTTTTGGACACAAGAGGGCAGAATAGCCCTATGTATGACTTTTTATTTTATTTTATTTTTATTTTTTATTTAGAATAAAATTAGAATGGAATTCTTTTTAAAAACAGAAAAAAATGGGTTTAGTTGTAATATTTGTATACTTTTATATAGAAATAAATGGTATATAATTACATTTTTTGAAGATTTGAGGCTTTTAGTGTTTCCTTTTTGGACATTACTTTAATCCCTCGCCATAGCAAAACCGTTTGAGATATTTATTATCCGTTCACAATTTAGCATATTTAATGTATTTTCATCATGTTGAAAAAGTTTGGTGGGAATAAAATAAATAGTTTAAGAGGAGTGGCTAACAATTCAGAGGCTGATTTTGCCAAAAAATCCACATTCAGACCAAAATATCTGACTTCCTGATGGCCGGAGCTAATGAATGTAAATTAGAAAGTTGTCCGGCTTGATGAGTACAATATACAAACCATTTTTTTTTTACTATAGTTAAAACTAACCCGCCCACTTTTGTCAAAAGCATGTTGAAAGTGACACACTTCCTGTTGCCAGTTGGTGGCGCTATAACTTTGACTCACAATAGTCACATCCATGTGATCGGCCTCTTACAACGAACACACTGCTGAAGTTTTATCAAGATCTGTCAATGTATGCTGAAGTTATAACACACTTCCTGTTTCTATTTTCTCGCCATAAATTCGTGTCCTCGCCACGGCCAAACCGTTCGAGATATCAAAAATCCGTCCGCTATTTAGCATCCTCAATGTCTTGACTTCATGCACTCCGAGTTTCGAGGGGATTGGATGAATTCTTTAGGAGGAGTATTTCAAATTCCAGAGCGTACGTTTTTCAAACAACCCATAATAGCTGACTTCCTGTTGGGCGAAGATAATAACATAGAGTTCGGAAGTTGTTCGGCCTGATGAGATCTATATGTGTACCGAGTTTCATACTAATACGTTCTTGTATGTGTCCAAGATTTCAGATTGTGTTCTAGGGGGCGCTATTGAGCCCCCCTGCCACGCCCCGGGTACCAGCTTCAGCCCGGCCCTGATGGCCGCGGGTTCTGACCTGTGTGCAAAGTTTCAAGAGTTTTCGAGCACGTTAAGGGCCCCAAAAGTGCCAGAGAAGTAGAAAATAATAATAATAAATATAGCTGCGAGCAGCGATTACGGGCCCAAGCCGGTGGCACCGCAACTCCGGTGCCTTTAGTTACCTAAAGGCACCGGGGTGGCGGTACCGCCGGCTTTGGCCCTCCATCGCTGCTCGCAGCTATATTTATATATATATATATATATATATATATATCAGAGGTGTGGACTCGAGTCATGTGACTTCGACTCGAGTCAGACTCGAGTCATGAATTTGATGACTTCAGACTCGACTCGACAAAATGTACAAAGACTTGCAACTCGACTTGGACTTTAACATCAATGACTCGTGACTTCACTTGGACTTGCGCCTTTTGACTCGAGAAGACTTGCTACTTCCCATGAAAACTGGGGGAAAAAATGTCCACATGGCCGCGCCGCTCTCAGTTTATCTGCATCTGTGAAAAAAATGTGCACCACCTGTATGCATGCAGAGAGCACGCGCGCTGCCTGCACGACATCCAATCACTGTAGTCCCACGTTGTTTTGATTCGACAGCATCTAACGCCCGTTTCACATTCACACATACTCCGTTTGCAGTGCGTATGCGCCAGCGGGTGCGTATTTTTTTCCGTACCCATGTTAACAGGTTAGAGCTTTCACACTGCACGCAGTTGCAGTCCGTCGATCCTTTCCAGGTGCGGTGCGTATACAGCAGTGCCGCGATCGTTTCCGCACCGAGTCTATTTCTGCTGTGCTGCACACGCTGAATTAAAGTGACAGCGCATGTTTCGTGGTCAACATGAACACAGATTGACCTAAAAATGTAGTAATTTCACCATAAATGCGATTAATTAAATAAAATGTAGTAATCTCACCATAAATGTATTTAATTAAATACTATTTTCACTTTAAGACCAGGGTAAAGCAAGGAAAACTACAATTTACCTCAACAAGGCGACATAATGAACAAATCTCGTCTCATTCGTGGAGGTGGAAAAACATGTTCCTTGTGACATGCAAGATTTATTGTATTAATTTAAATATAAAATAAAAGGCATGAGAGTCGGCTGTTTTTTTATATAAGTAGCCTACATGGTTAAATATTTGACCACTTGCTTTAGGAACTTAATATAAGTAGAAGTAATGCATTGAATAATAGGCCTACGTTGTTTAAATTGTGTTTAAACGTGCATACGTCTATTAAAGAGTGTATATGTGTACAAAGAGAATCGCAATGCTGAGACATAAGACCGGGGTAGCCTAAATCAAGGGAAAATACATATTTCAACAAGGCAACATAACACTCGTCTCATTCGTGGAGGTGGAAAAACAAGTTCTTTGTGACATGCGAGATTTATTGTATAAAGATTTAAATTATGCAAAAGAAAGAGTATGAGTCTGCTGTTTTTGTCAATTTTAAGTTTTAATTTAAAATGTAGGCTATACGATTTTAATATAAGTACATGGTTAAATATTTTACCACTTGTTTGAGCAACTTAATATATAATTATATAAGAGTGATGCATTAAATAATACGTTGTTTAAATTGTATTTAAACGTGAATACGTCTATTAAAGAGTGTATACGTGTGTAAAAAGAGAATCGCAATGCTGACAACATTTTTTTTTAAATAAAAGATGCTAATAACTTCTGGATTTGAAATACAGATAGTGAGTATGTATTTGTGGTACAGCCGCGGATAACGCACTGCAAACGCAGCATATGTGAAAGCACTATTGCGCGTGCTGGTCTTGCACCGCATACGCACTGCAACACGCATTCCAATTATATTATCAGGTTGGTCCAGTTTTTCAGAAGTGATAATTTTGAGGAGTGAGGATTTTATTGATGACATGTTTAAAAAGGTTTAGGCTAAAACGACCCATGTCTATTTGAAAGTTAAACTGTTTTGCAATATGAGGTTAATACAATACAGGACTGAAGCTGCATGCTGTGCATTGTTCTAGTGCAATATGCTGTTGAAATACAAGCATTTTTTGTGAAAATTAAATTATCTGTTTTTTACTGTATTTGATTATAAATCAAAGTATAAAAAGAGGTTTAAATAAATACAAATCTTACAGACGTACATGATTTGTATAAATTTTATTTCTGTGGTAAGAGGACTTGAAATGACTCGAAACTAAAATGGTAGGACTTTGGACTCGACTTGAGACTTGTTGGCTTTGACTTTTGACTCGACTCGGGACTTGCCTCATCTTTGACTCGACTTGACTCGGGACTCGAGGGCAAAAACTTGAGACTTACTTGTGACTTGCATAACAATGACTTTGTCCCACCTCTGATATATATATATATATACATACATATATATATATATATATACATACATACATACATACATACATACACACACATACATATATATGTGTATGTGTATATATATATATATATATATATATATATATATATATATATATATATATATATATATATATATATATTATTGTTCAAAAGATTGGGGTCAGTAAGATTTTTAATGTTTTTAGGAGAAGTCTCTTCTGCTCACCAAGGCTGCATTTATTGATTAAAAATACAAACAAAAACAGTAATATTGTGAAATATTATTCCAATTTAAAACAGCTGTTTTCAATTTTAAAATATTTTACATAGTAATTCATTTCTGTGATCAAAGTTGAGTTTTCAGCATCATTACTCCAGTCTTCAGTGTCACATGATCCTTCAGAAATCATACTAATATGATGATTGATGCTCAATAAATATTCATTATTATTTTCAATGTTGAAAACAGTTGTGTACAGATTTTTTTTTTTTCAAAATGCTTTGATGAATGTAAAGTTCAAAAGAACAGCATATATTTCAAATATATATATTTTTAACATTATAAATGTCTTTACTGTAACTGTTGATCAGTTTAACTCATCCTTCATACATAAAAGTACTGATTTATTTTATTTCTTTCCCCCAAAAATAAAATTTTAATTATTACTGACCACAAACTTTTGAGCGGTAGTGTTTAACGTTACAAAAGCTTTAGATTTCAGATAAATGCTGTTCTTTTGAACTTTCTATTCATCAAAGACTGTACACAACTGTTTTCGACATTTAAAATAATAATGAATGTTTCTTGAGTATCAATCATCATATTAGAATAATTTCTAAAGGATCATGTGACAGTGACGACTGGAGTAATGATGCTGAAAACTCAGCTTTGATCACAGGAATAAATAACAGTTTAAAATATATTAAAATAGAAAGCAGCTGTTTTAAATTGGAATACTATTTTACAATATTACTGTTTTTGTTTGTATTTTTAATCAAATAAATGCAGCCTTGGTGAGCAGAAGAAACTTCTCTGTTATGTGCGCGCCTCAGACTGCACGCACGTCCGCTTAGAGTTCCGCCTTTTGCCTTCCGTCAAAATTACGTTATTAGAAAAATATTTTTTAGGAGAATCGATTTTTTGACATTTGTGAATCGATTCAGAATCGTCCACGTCCGCATCGCGATGCATCTAAGAATAAATTTTTTCTCCCACCCCTAGATTTCATACAACAGGTTAATAAACAGTTACAATTAAGTCACTTACATTTTAGATGCAATGTTGACTGTTTTTGTTCTGTTTCAGCAGCGAAAATAGTTAAACAAAGATCACGGCAGAACCATCACGCATCACATGTTTTCTCATAACTGAACGATTCAGCATTTTTAACGAATCGGTTGAATCAAAGATTGAATGATCAATCCATAAACATCTGTCTTAATCATGATCGACTCATTCGAACGAATCGTTTGAACGAATGAATCAATGACTCGCTTATTAAGATGGATGCCTGGCGACACCTAATGGCGGTTTAGTGTTGTTTAAAAGCATCATTCTTTCCCACATGTGTGTGATTTGTGTGTGCAACATTATCATTATTTTTCTTTCACTAGCCTATTATATTAGCGATTTAAAAGCACCCACTCGTGTCACACGTCGATTAACCGGTGGGAAAATATCCTCAGACACATACCTAATAAATGTATATTTAAATACAATATTGGCCTACCTGGTAAAAAGTTTTATATACTATTTTGATGTCCTTTTGGACACAAGAGGGCAGTATAGCCCTATGTTTGCTTTTTTGTTGAACCAAATAGCACTAAATAGCCTGTTTTTAACTTTTTCATTCTTCTTGAATTGCAAAAACAGAATAAAATGGGTTTAGTTGTGATATTTGTATACTTTTATATAGAAATAAATGGTATATAATTACATTTTTAGAAGATTTTTACTTTAATCCCTCGCCATAGCAAAACCGTTTGAGATATTTATTATCCATTCACAATTTAGCATATTTAATGTAGTTTCATCATGTTGAAAAAGTTTGGTACGGATAAAATAAATAGTTTAAGAGGAGTGGCTAAAAATTCAGAGGCTGATTTTGCAAAAAAAATCACATTCAGACCAAAATATCTGACTTCCTGATGGCCAGAGCTATTGAATGTAAATTAGAAAGTTGTCCGGCTTGATGAGATCAATATAGAAACTATTTTTTCTTTACTGTAGTTAAAAGTAACCCCCCCACTTTTGTCAAAAGCATGTTGAAAGTGACACACTTCCTGCTGCCAGTTGGTGGCGCTATAACTTTGACTCACAATAACTACATCCATCTGATCGGCCTCTTACCACGAACACACTACTGAAGTTTCATCAAGATCAGTTAATGTATGCAGAAGTTATTCCACTTCCGTGTTTCTCTTTTCTCGCCATAAATTCGATTCCTCGCCACAGCCAAACCGTTCGAGATATCAAAAATCCGTCCGCAATTTAGCATCCTCAAAGTCTTGACTACATGCACACCGAGTTTGAAGGGGACACGGTGAATTTTCTAGGAGGAGTATTTCACATTCCACAGCAAGCGTTTTCCAAACAACCCATAATAGCCGACTTCCTGTTGGGCTGGCGTAAAACTTGACCGGGGTAAAGTTGTTCGGCCCGATGAGATCTATATGTGTACCGAGTTTCATATTAATTCAGGCGAGCGTGTTTGATATATGGATCAAGTTTTAGAACCCCGTTCAAGGGGGCGCTGTTGAGCCCCCCAGCCACGCCCGGGTACCAGCTTCAGCCCGGCCCTGATGGCCGTGGGTTCTGACTTGTGTGCAAAGTTTCAAGAGTTTTTGAGCACGTTAAGGACCCCAAAAGCCCCTGAAACCTTGATTAACAATATAAAAGCAATAGTCAAATCCCCCCTCCCCTCACACACACACAGACACAGAGAGAGGGAGAGAAACTTCTTCAGAAAATCCACATTCAAACCAA
>NC_140224.1:14801932-14816932 GCF_951802725.1 Rutilus rutilus
TCACTTATCACGTGTTTTCTCATAACTGAACGATTCAGCATTTTTAACGAATCGGTTGACTCAAAGATTGAATGATCAATCCATAAACATCTGTCTTAATCATGATCGACTCATTCGAACGAATCGTTTGAACGAATGAATCAATGACTCGCTTATTAAGATGGATGCCTGGCGACACCTAATGGCGGTTTAGTGTTGTTTATTCTTTCCCACATGTGTGTGATTTGTGTGTGCAACATTATCATTATTTTTCTTTCACTATTATATTAGCGATTTAAAAGCACCCACTCGTGTCACACGTCGATTAACCGGTGGGAAAATATCCTCAGACACATACCTAATAAATGTATATTTAAATACAATATTGGCCTACCTGGTAAAAAGTTTTATATACTATTTTGATGTCCTTTTGGACACAAGAGGGCAGTATAGCCCTATGTTTGCTTTTTTGTTGAACCAAATAGCACTAAATAGCCTGTTTTAACTTTTTCATTCTTCTTGAATTGCAAAAACAGAATAAAATGGGTTTAGTTGTGATATTTGCATTCTTTTATATAGAAATAAATGGTATATAATTACATTTTTAGAAGATTTTTAGTGTTTCCTTTTTGGACATTACTTTAATCCCTCGCCATAGCAAAACCGTTTAAGATATTTATTATCCATTCACAATTTAGCATATTTAATGTAGTTTCATCATGTTGAAAAAGTTTGGTACGAATAAAATAAATAGTTTAAGAGGAGTGGCTAAAAATTCAGAGGCTGATTTAGCAAAAAAAATCACATTCAGACCAAAATATCTGACTTCCTGATGGCCAGAGCTATTGAATGTAAATTAGAAAGTTGTCCGGCTTGATGAGAACAATATACAAACTATTTTTTCTTTACTGTAGTTAAAACTAACCCCCCCACTTTTGTCAAAAGCATGTTGAAAGTGACACACTTCCTGCTGCCAGTTGGTGGCGCTATAACTTTGACTCACAATAGCTACATCGATCTGATCGGCCTCTTACCACGAACACACTGCTGAAGTTTCATCAAGATCAGTTAATGTATGCAGAAGTTATTCCACTTCGTGTTTCTCTTTTCTCGCCATAAATTCGATTCCTCGCCACAGCCAAACCGTTCGAGATATCAAAAATCTGTTCGCAATTTAGCATCCTCAATGTCTTGACTTCATGCTGACTGAGTTTGGAGGTGATTGAATGAATTCTCTAGGAGGAGTACATCACATTCCACAGCAAGCGTTTTCCAAACAACCCATAATAGCCGACTTCCTGTTGGGCTGGCGTGAAACTTGACAGAGGGAAAGTTGTTCGGCCCCATGAAATCTATATGTGTACCAAGTTTCATATTAATTCATGCAAGCGTATTTGATATATGGACCAAGTTTTCAGACCCTGTTCAAGAGGGCGCTGTTGAGCCCCCCTGCCACGCCCGTTTCTGAAACTTTTCACATGTCTACTGGCTAATAAGTGTTATGTGTCTGTCGAGTTTCATCCAATTTCAAGCATGTTAAGAGTCTCAAACGCATCCGAAAAGAATATTAAAATTTGATGCGTTGCCACGGCAACAGTATCTAAGATATCAATAATCCTTTCACAGGTCTACATCTGCCGTGTGTTTACATTATACACATAAAGTTTGAAGCAAATCGGGTAAAATTAAGAGGGTGACTTCAAAGCATTTTGAAAGGGACACACTTCCTGCTGCCAGTTGGTGGCGCTATAACTTTGACTCACAATAGTCACATCCTTGTGATCGGCCTCTTACAACAAACACACTGCGAAAGTTTCATCAAGATCAGTTAATGTATGCAGAAGTTATAACACACTTCCTGTGTACCATTATTCGCCATAAATTCGTTTCCTCGCCACAGCCAAACCGTTCGAGATATCAAAAATCCGTCCGCAATTTAGCATCCTCAATGTCTTGACTTCATGCACACCGAGTTTGGTTGTGATTGGACGAATATTCTAGGAGGAGTATTTCAAATTCCAGAGGATGCGTTTTTCAAACAACCCATAATAGTTGACTTCCTGTTGGGCTGGTGTAAAACTTAGAGCACGAAAGTTGTTCGGCCCGATGAGATCTATATGTGTACTGAGTTTCATATTATTATATGCAAGCGTGTTTGATTTATAGACCAAGTTTTCGGACACCATTCCAGGGGGCGCTGTCGAGCCCCCGTGCCACGCCCGGGTACCAGCTTCAGTCCGGCCCTGATGGCCGCAGGTTCTGATGTGTGTGCAAAATTTCAAGAGTTTTTGAGCATGTTAAGGGCCCCAAAAGTGCCCAAAAGGTTGACAAAATAATAATAATAATAATAAAATATAGCTGCGAGCAGCGATTGCGGGCCCAAGCCGGTGGCACCGCCACCCCGGTGCCTTTAGTTACCTAAAGGCACCGGGGATGGCGGTGCCACCGGCTTTGGCCCTCCATCGCTGCTCGCAGCTATATTTATATATATATATATATATATATATATATATATATATACACACACACACACACACACACACATATATATATATATATATATATATATATATATATATATATGGGCCATTCTACAGAATTGGTGCAAACTGCTGTCCCTCATCCAAAAAACACATTTGAAAAGCATTTAATTATTAAAATCTTAGATGTTTACTAAGATCCTTCAATTATCTATTGAAACCCACAATAATATTTAAGATATCAGTAAGCTTTATATATATAAAATCATAATTTATGGGCTACTTTCAATTGGGAGGTGGCTGTCCCAAACCCTAACCCCTAAATTTCAACTTGTGAAAATGATATTGAAAAAATTTTTGCAAATTTTTCCATTCTTGTTTTAAAAAAAATATTTTTGTTTTTTTTAAAAAAATGAAGTTAAAAAAAATATTTATTTTATATTTTATTTTTAAATCATGAAACTTTATCAAAAAAAACATGTCCCGCATTTTCATGTCACTACCAAAACAGTGAATGTTGTAGTCCATTGGCTGAGACTGATTTTAACCACACTCCTACATTTTTGATCAGGAAATATTCCTGTGTCCCTCTCTCTCATGTGCTATATGGTGAGTAGATTGATCCCATCATTTTGAGGTAAATGTGTTCTAAAGTCTAAAAATCTGTGTGTAACTTTAAGGAATGTCACTACCAAACTAATTTTTTCTGCTATTGAGAATTTTTTTTGGGATGTTATTCCATAAAATTTAGTTGTTATATGTGTTCAACTGTTCTGACCAGTGATTGCTAACCATGTGCTGATTAGCATCTTCGAGCTAGGCTCAAAAGTATCTAAAATTGTCACTACCAAAACAGTCACAACCGAAACATTTTCTTGAAGTTTCGGTTGTGACATTGTTTTGGTAGTGACAAAAGGGAACACATAATCCTTTATTTGGAGGAATAAACTACATTTTAGTACAGTTATGCAAATAATTACTACTGTAGTATGTTTTAGTAGTGTTTTAGTATGCAATATTCTGTTAAAATTCTGTAATGTAATGAGGTTACAATTACTTAAGGTTGCAGTCCATGATACTAGCTTAGGTGTAAGGTTGTTGTCAGTAATGTTAATTTATATGATTAACTTGACAGGGAGAATGACATAAAACACCAACATGCCTAAAAAAAATAGAAAAACTACAACAGAGAGACAGAGAGAATACAAACAAAGGTTGAGGGAAGACCCAGTGAAGTACGAGGAATACTTAAGGAAAGAAAGAGAAAGAAATAAGAAACGAAGGGAAGAAGGAAAGTTGAAGAGTATCAGTGAATTACCTGACAGGGAGCAAAGAGATGTCAGAAAAGCATGGAGGAAAAGACACAGGATGATGGTGAAAAGACAAAAAGAGGTGGAGACATTTTGCAGGGCTTCCACACCACCTAGTACTTCCAGTGAGGGTGATCAGACACCAGTACACACACACACACACACACACACACACACACACACACACACACACACACACACACACACACACACAGTTCAGTGGTTCTGGAGATTTATCTGAATGAGGAAAATTATTCTGAAATTAATGTTTTATGTACACACACACACACACACACACACACACACACACACACACACACACACACAGTTCAGTGGTTCTGGAGATTTATCTGAATGACTCATAAACAAAATGTTTAAAATGTGCAAATAAAACAAAGTGGTTCTGAGTCTACATTGTAAGTTGTTGTTTTTTTGGGAAGAAAAATCTAGGAGCATACCTCTTCTCACTTGCACCTCAAGACCCAAAGTATAGAATAGCTCTAGGTGTTCTTATAAGATATTTACTGTCAGATGTGTGTCTGCTATATGTACTGACTGCATATGTGCATCATAGTTATTTATTTATATTAACATAAAATGTGGACAGTCTGATTCAGCCATGGCAAACTAATTATTGTGGTCACTACCAAAACATTACTGTCACTACCAAAAATGTGCAGTCACTACCGTAACATGGGATGTTTTGTCAAAAATAAAGTATATTGAATTGTCAACTAAGATGTTATGATAGTGTTTGGTTCAATGCATATTCAAACTAATGAATCCTTAACTTTGAAATCAGTACGATAAACTTTATGCCTTCTACAAAGAAAGATTGGGTTCAAAATACAACAAATCTCATAAATCACACTTAAAATATTATTAAAATTATAATCTTTATTGATTTCACCAGTAAAAATATTTTTTAAAAATAGAAAAAAATATATTTATAAGGTAGATGTAAACAAAATCTTAATAGGTCATTATAAGCCTTCTTAATAAATTATTTAATATTGTGTTTCGGTAGTGACAAATTTGGGGAGAAGGAAAATATTCCAGCATTTTCTGAAAATACAATATGAGAATTAACTGCACAATTACTAGAAAAGTGTACCTTGGATATTATACAATTTGCATACATGCAAAATTTGTGGGAAAAAACAAAAAAATTTCAAGATGTTTCCAACTCTGACTTTGCACCAATTCTGTAGAATGGCCCATATATATATATATAAATATCTATCTATCTATATCTATATCTATCTATCTAGCTATCTATATATATATATATACACACACGCACACACATATATATATATATATATATATATATATATATATATATATACTTATATATATATACGTATATATATATATATAAATATAAGACAGAAAATTTTACTTGTCTTACCTTATTCTGATTTTATGATACACCCAAAATATTCCACAACAAATCCTTTAAATTTAATGTAAAAATAAAAACGAAAGTAAGCAGTGTTGGTCTCACGTAACCCTCTCATTAGAATCAAAATGTTTCAATATTTGCGATGTATTTGGATGCTAAACTATTCTTTATTATAGGCTTTGTACTTCACTCGTGTTCCAATATCGATGGAAAAAATCATCCTCTTCACATGCGCAAAAATGTTCTTGGAAACATCACAGTGGAGCTCTGCTTACTGTGAATGGTACAGATTGTACTACTGACTATTTAAACAGAGCAGTGTAATTCGTTTATGTTAGGTTGACTATTTTTATTATTATATTGTATTAGGGCTATAATGAACAGGCTGCGATGTCAAGATTGCAATTCTGGAATGTGTGTGTGTGTGTGACGCGGTTGCGGTTGAACAGTGGACACAAAAACATAAATAAAATGTTTTAGTTAATTCCTACATCCATAGGAATAAATTGAAAATGCTCGCTCTACTCCGCACCATTATCAATGTCTGTGCGGACGTCTGTATTTTACTAGTATATAGTATACTATAGTTAGCGATTTAAAAGCGCTCAGTGGTGTCACACGTCGATTAACCGGTGGAAGAATTTTACTTGCCCGACCAGAGTATAGCCTGATTAGAACGTCAATAACAAAAAAATAACTTGGGAATCACTAAAACGAGAGATTATTCTAATTTCATTACATTCATTTTAAGTTGCAATCATCAGTTAATAATAAATGTATTACTGATCAATGGTAACAAGGTTGCACTGCTGAGGCTCATGCTGCTTCTCCAGGAGAATTGTAAACAAATGAGCGCAGCACACAAAAAAGCAACCCAGTTAACAACATACTGACTATAAAAATTACAAATATGGAGTTTTTATATATTTTATAACATATGATAGAGTTAAGCAACCTCACTTGACAAGTAGGCAACTATTTCCTGAATACAATCACGATTGAAACTGTGACATTGATTTCATACAACAGGTTAATAAACAGTTACAATTAAGTCACTTACATTTTAGATGCAATATTGACTGTTTTTGTTCTGTTTCAGCAGCAAAAATAGTTAAACAAAGATCACAGCAACTTGTTTTCTCATTACTGAATGATTCAGCATTTTGAAACGAATCGCTTGACTCAAAGATTCAATGGTCAATCCATAAACATCTGTCTCAATCATGAATGACTCAGTCATTGGAACGAATGACTCAGTCATTGGAACGAATCATTTGAACGAATGAATCAATGACTCGCTCATTAAGATGGTCGCCTGGCGACACCTAATGGCGGTTTAGTGTTATGTTTAAAAGTATCATTCTTTCCAACGTGCACCATTATCAATGTCCGTGCGGACGTCCGTTTTTTTACTTTCACTTTTATATTAGCCATTTAAAAGCACCCACTCGTGTCACACGTCGATTAACCGGTGGGAAAATATCCTCAGACACATACCTAATAAATGTATATTTAAATACAATATTGGCCTACCTGGTAAAAAGTTTTATATACTATTTTGATGTCCTTTTGGACACAAGAGGGCAGTATAGCCCTATGTTTGCTTTTTTGTTGAACCAAATAGCACTAAATAGCCTGTTTTTAACTTTTTCATTCTTCTTGAATTGCAAAAACAGAATAAAATGGGTTTAGTTGTGATATTTGTATACTTTTATATAGAAATAAATGGTATATAATTACATTTTTAGAAGATTTTTAGTGTTTCCTTTTTGGACATTAATCCCTCGCCATAGCAAAACCGTTTGAGATATTTATTATCCATTCACAACTTAGCATATTTAATGTAGTTTCATCATGTTGAAAAAGTTTGGTACGAATAAAATAAATAGTTTAAGAGGAGTGGCTAAAAATTCAGAGGCTGATTTTGCAAAAAAATTCACATTCAGACCAAAATATCTGACTTCCTGATGGCCAGAGCTATTGAATGTAAATTAGAAAGTTGTCCGGCTTGATGAGAACAATATAAAAACTATTTTTTCTTTACTGTAGTTAAAACTAACCCCCCCACTTTTGTCTAAAGCATGTTGAAAGTGACACACTTCCTGCTGCCAGTTGGTGGCGCTATAACTTTGACTCACAATAGCTACATCCATCTGATCGGCCTCTTACCACGAACACACTGCTGAAGTTTCATCAAGATCAGTTAATGTATGCAGAAGTTATTCCACTTCCGTGTTTCTCTTTTCTCGCCATAAATTCGATTCCTCGCCACAGCCAAACCGTTCGAGATATCAAAAATCCGTCCGCAATTTAGCATCCTCAAAGTCTTGACTACATGCACACCGAGTTTGAAGGGGACACGGTGAATTTTCTAGGAGGAGTATTTCACATTCCACAGCAAGCGTTTTCCAAACAACCCATAATAGCCGACTTCCTGTTGGGCTGGCGTAAAACTTGACCGGGGTAAAGTTGTTCGGCCCGATGAGATCTATATGTGTACCGAGTTTCATATTAATTCATGCGAGCGTGTTTGATATATGGATCAAGTTTTAGAACCCCGTTCAAGGGGGCGCTGTTGAGCCCCCCAGCCACGCCCGGGTACCAGCTTCAGCCCGGCCCTGATGGCCGTGGGTTCTGACCTGTGTGCAAAGTTTCAAGAGTTTTTGAGCACGTTAAGGACCCCAAAAGCCCCTGAAACCTTGATTAACAATATAAAAGCAATAGTCAAATCCCCCCCCTCCCCTCACACACACACAGACACAGAGAGAGGGAGAGAAAATTCTTCAGAAAATCCACATTCAAACCAAAATATCTCTCTTCCTGTTGGTCGGAGATGGTTAATGTCAATTAGAAAGTTGTCCGTCTTGATGAGAACAATACACATACCAAGTTTTGTTGCTGTTGATAAAACTAACCGCCCCATTTATGACTAAAGGTGGCGCTACTGAGCCCCTCACCACGCCCGTTTCTGAAACTTTGCACATGTCTACGGGCTAATAAATGTGATGTGTCTGTCGAGTTTCATCCAATTTCAAGTATGTTAAGAGTCTCAAAAGCATCAAAAAAGAATATTAAAGTTTGAAGCGTTGCCATGGCAACAGTATCTAAGATATCAAAAATCCTTTCACAGGTCTACATCTGCCGTGTGTTTACATTATACACATAAAGTTTGAAGCAAATCGGGTAAAAATAAGAGGGTGATTTCAAAGCATTTTGAAAGTGACACATTTCCTGCTGCCAGTTGGTGGCGCTATAACTTTGACTCACAATAGTCACATCAATGTGATCGGCCTCTGACCACGAACACACTGTGGAAGTTTTATCAAGATCAGTCAATGTATGCAGAAGTTATAATACACTTCCTGTGTCCCATTATTCGCCATAAATTCGTTTCCTCGCCTTGGCCAAACCGTTCGAGATATCAAAAATCCGTCCGCAATTTAGCATCCTCAATGTCTTGACTTCATGCACACCGAGTTTTGAGGCGAATGGACGAATTTCCTAGGAGGAGTACATCAAATTCCACAGCATGCGTTTTCCAAACAACCCATAATAGCCGACTTCCTGTTGGACTGGCGTAAAACTTAGAGCACGAAAGTTGTTCAGCCCAATAAGATCTATATGTGAACCGAGTTTCATATTAATTCATGCAAGTGTGTTTGGTATATGGACCAAGTTTTCGGACCGCACTCGGACCCCATTCAAGGGGGCGCTGTCGAGCCCCCCTGCCACGCCCAGGTACCATCTTCAGCCCGGCCCTAATGGCCGCAGCTTCTGACCTGTGTGCAAAGTTTCATGAGTTTTTGAGCACGTTAAAGGCCCCAAAAGCCCCCGAACCCTTGAACAATAATAATAATAATAATAATAAATATAGCTGCGAGCAGCGATTACGGGCCCAAGCCGGTGGCACCGCAACCCCGGTGCCTTTAGTTACCTAAAGGCACCGGGGTGGCGGTACCGCCGGCTTTGGCCCTCCATCGCTGCTCGCAGCTATATTTATATATATATATATATATATATATATATATTATACAAACATATATATATATATATATATATATATATATATATATATATATATATATATATATATATATATATACCGTTCAAAAGTTTGGGGTAAGGAAGATTTTTAATGTTTTTAGGAGAAGTCTCTTCTGCTCACCAAGGCTGCATTTATTTGATTAAAAATACAAACAAAACAGTAATATTGTGAAATATTATTCCAATTTAAAACAGCTGTTTTCTATTTTAAAATATTTTACATAGTAATTAATTTATGTGATCAAAGCTGAGTTTTCAGCATCATTACTCCCGTCTTCAGTGTCACATGATCCTTCAGAAACCATTCTAATATGATGATTGATGGTCAATAAATATTAATTATTATTTTCAATGTTGAAAACAGTTGTGTACAGATTTTTTTTCAAAATGCGTTGATGAATGTAAAGTTCAAAAGAACAACATTTATTTCAAATATAATTTTTTTTAACATTATAAATGTCTGTACTGTAACTTTTTATCAGTTTAACTCATTCTCGATGAATAAAAGTATTGATTTATTTATTTCTTTCCCCCAAAAATAAAATTAAAATTATTACTGACCCCAAACTTCTGAACGGTAGTGTTTAATGTTACAAAAGCTTTAGATTTCAGATAAATGCTGTTCTTTTGAACTTTCTATTCATCAAAGACTGTACATAACTGTTTTCGACATTTAAAATAATAATGAATGTTTCTTGAGCATCAATCATCAATTATTATTAGAATAATTTCTGAAGGATCATGTGACAGTGACGACTGGAATAATGATGCTGAAAACTCAGCTTTGATCACAGGAATAAATAACAGTTTAAAATATATTAAAATAGAAAGCAGCTGTTTTAAATTGGAATACTATTTTACAATATTACTGTTTTTGTTTGTATTTTTAATCAAACAAATGCAGCCTTGGTGAGCAGAAGAAACTTAGCTTAAAAATCTTACTGACGCCACATTTTTGAACAGTAGTGTATATATATTATATAAAAATGTAAGGGATAAGACACAGATCATTTTACTTGCCTGACCTGATTAGAACAATGAAAAAAACTTAAATGAAAAAATAACTTGGGAATCACTAAAACGAGGGCGCGATTGAACAGTGGACACATAAAAACATACTCTATCATTTTGTTCAGAACATCATTCAAACTGCAAAGTGTTAACTTATATTTTTGTACAGTAGCAATAAAACACAACATTGTGCTTTTTTTAAATACATTCAAGCAATCCGCCCCGAAAATGAAACTAAAATGCTCACGGCTGCACAGGCATTCATAAGGAATGCGCGTCCTCAGCGAGGAACGAGCAGAACAGAGTCAACGTTTCTTAGGTCATTCCTCCTTCCATAGGAATTTATTGAAAACGCTCGCTCTGCTCCGCACCATTATCAATGTCCGTGCGGACGAACATATTTTACTTTCGTTTTTAAGTTAGCGATTAAAAAGCCCCCAGCAGTGTCACACGTCAGTTAACCGGTGGTAAAATATTCTCACCGTCACATACCTAGTATATTTTTATATAGATATAATAGGCCTACCTGATTTTGAACACAAGAGGGCATTATAGCACTATGTTTGACTTTATTTATTTATTGTTTAGACTAAACAACCATTCTGGCAGTTTTTAAACTTAAACTTCATTCTTAAATTGAAAAAAAAGAATAAAATGAGTTAAGTTCTGATATTTGTATACTTTTATGTAGTAATAAATGGTGTATAATTACATTTTTAGAATATATGAGCCTTTTAGTGTTTACTTTTTTGACATTACTTTAATCCCTCGCCATAGCAAAACCGTTTGAGATATTTATTATCCGTTCACAATTTAGCATCATTAATATATTTTTATCATGTTGAAAAAGTTTGGTGGGAATAAAATAACCACTTAGATAAAGGTGGCTAAAAATTCAGAGGCTGATTTTACAAAAAAATCCACATTCAGACCAAAATATCTGACTTCCTGATGGTCAGAGCTAATGACTTTAAATTAGAAAGTTGTCCGGGTCGATGAGATCAATATATGAACTGAGTTTTTATTACTGGAGTTAAAACTAACCCCCCCACTTTTGTCAAAAGCATGTTGAAAGTGACACACTTCCTGCTGCCAGTTGGTGGCGCTATAACTTTGAATCACAATAGTTACATCCATCTGATCGGCCTCTTACCACGAACACACTGCTGAAGTTTCATCAAGATCAGTTAATGTATGCAGAAGTTATTCCACTTCGTGTTTCTCTTTTCTCGCCATAAATTCGATTCCTCGCCACGGCCAAACCGTTCGAGATATCAAAAATCCGTCCGCAATTTAGCATCCTCAAAGTCTTGACTACATGCACACCGAGTTTGGAGGGGACACGGTGAATTTTCTAGGAGGAGTACTTCGCATTCCACAGGAAGCGTTTTCCAAACAACCAATAATAGCCGACTTCCTGTTGGGCTGGCGTAAAACTTGACCGGGGGAAAGTTGTTCGGCCCGATGAGATCTATATGTGTACCGAGTTTCATATTAATTCATGCAAGCGTGTTTGATCTATGGACCAAGTTTTGGGACCCCGTTCAAGGGGGCGCTGTTGAGCCCCCCTGCCACGCCCGGGTACCAGCTTCAGCCTGTCCCTGATGGCAGGGGGTTCTGACTTGTGTGCAAAGTTTCAAGAGTTTTTGAGCACGTTAAGGACCCCAAAAGCCCCTGAAACCTTGATTAACAATATAAAAGCAATAGTCAAATTCCCCCCTCCCCTCTCACACACAGAGACACAGAGAGAGGGAGAGAAAATTCTTCAGAAAATCCACATTCAAACCAAAATATCTCTCTTCCTGTTGGTCGGAGGTAGTTAATGTCAATTAGAAAGTTGTCCGTCTTGATGAGAACAATACACATACCAAGTTTTGTTGCTGTTGATAAAACTAACCCCCCCACTTATGACTAAAGGTGGCGCTACTGAGCCCCTCACCACGTCCGTTTCTGAAACTTTGCACATGTCTACTGGCTAATAAATGTGATGTGTCTGTCGAGTTTCATCCAATTTCAAGTATGTTAAGAGTTTCAAAAGCATCAAAAAAGAATATTAAAGTTTGAAGCGTTGCCACGGCAACAGTATTAAAGATATCAAAAATCCTTTCACAGGTCTACATCTGCCGTGTGTTTACATTATACACATAAAGTTTGAAGCAAATCGGGTAAAAATAAGAGGGTGATTTCAAAGCATTTTGAAAGTGACATATTCCTGCTGCCAGTTGGTGGCGCTATAACTTTGACTCACAATAGTCACATCCATGTGATCGGCCTCTTACCACGAACACACTGCTGAAGTTTCATCAAGATCAGTTAATGTATGCAGAAGTTATAACACACTTCCTGTTTCCATTATTCGCCATAAATTCGTTTCCTCGCCACGGCCAAACCGTTTGAGATATCAAAAATCCGTCCGCAATTTAGCATCCTCAATGTCTTGACTTCATTCCCACCGAGTTTAGTGGCGATCGGGTGAATTCCCTAGGAGAAGTGTTTCAAATACCAGACCATGCGTTTCCAAACAACCCATAATAGCCGACTTCCTGTTGGGCTGGCGTAAAACTTAGAGCACGAAAGTTGTTCGGCCCGATGAGATCTACATGTGTACCGAGTTTCATATTATTACATGCAAGCGTGTTTGATTTATGGACACGTGTTCGGATCCCGTTCCAGGGGGCGCTGTCGAGCCCCCCTGCCACGCCCGGGTACCAGCTTCAGCCCGGCCCTGATGGCGGCGGGTTCTGACCTGTGTGCAAAGTTTCAAGAGTTTTCGAGCATGTTAAGGGCCCCAAAAGTGCCCGAAAGGTTGACAAAATAATAATAATAATAATAAATATAGCTGCGAGCAGCGATTGCGGGCCCAAGCCGGTGGCACCGCCACCCCGGTGCCTTTAGTTACCTAAAGGCACCGGGGATGGCGGTGCCACCGGCTTTGGCCCTCCATCGCTGCTCGCAGCTATATTTATATATATATATATATATATATATATATACACACACACACACACACACACACATACATATATATATATATATATATATATATATATATATATGTATATAAATATCTATATCTATATCTATCTATCTAGCTATCTATCTATATATATATATATATATATATGAAGAGTTCAGATGCAAAAGCCTCTAAGTGCCATCTGAAATTTTCTTCTAGAATGATCATTTTTATCAAGCTCGTATATTTAAGTTCAGCAATTTCGCTTAAATGGCAATGAAAATTACCTATTAATTGTCATTTAAGTGAAATTACTGAACTTAAATATATGAGCTTGATCAAAATGATCATTCTAGAAGAAAATTTCAGATGGCACTTAGAGGCTTTTGCATCTGAACTCTTCATATATATATATATATACACACGCACACACACATATATATATATATATATACGTATATATATATATAAATATAAGACAGAAAATTTTACTTGTCTTACCTTATTCTGATTTTATGATACACCCAAAATATTCCACAACAAATCCTTTAAATTTAATGTAAAAATAAAAACGAAAGTAAGCAGTGTTGGTCTCACGTAACCCTCTCATTAGAATCAAAATGTTTCAATATTTGCGATGTATTTGGATGCTAAACTATTCTTTATTATAGGCTTTGTACTTCACTCGTGTTCCAATATCGATGGAAAAAATCATCCTCTTCACACGCGCAAAAATGTTCTTGGAAACATCACAGTGGAGCTCTGCTTACTGTGAATGGTACAGATTGTACTACTGACTATTTAAACAGAGCAGTGTAATTCGTTTATGTTAGGTTGACTATTTTTATTATTATATTGTATTAGGGCTATAATGAACAGGCTGCGATGTCAAGATTGCAATTCTGGAATGTGTGTGTGTGTGTGACGCGGTTGCGGTTGAACAGTGGACACAAAAACATAAATAAAATGTTTTAGTTAATTCCTACATCCATGGGAATAAATTGAAAATGCTCGCTCTACTCCGCACCATTATCAATGTCTGTGCGGACGTCTGTATTTTACTAGTATATAGTATACTATAGTTAGCGATTTAAAAGCGCTCAGTGGTGTCACACGTCGATTAACCGGTGGGAAAATGTTATCACAGTCACATCCCTAATATATTTATATATAAATACAATAGGCCTACCTGAAAGAGAATTTTACTTGCCCGACCAGAGTATAGCCTGATTAGAACGTCAATAACAAAAAAATAACTTGGGAATCACTAAAACGAGAGATTATTCTAATTTCATTACATTCATTTTAAGTTGCAATCATCAGTTAATAATAAATGTATTACTGATCAATGGTAACAAGGTTGCACTGCTGAGGCTCATGCTGCTTCTCCAGGAGAATTGTAAACAAATGAGCGCAGCACACAAAAAAGCAACCCAGTTAACAACATACTGACTATAAAAATGACAAATATGGAGTTTTTATATATTTTATAACATATGATAGAGTTAAGCAACCTCACTTGACGAGTAGGCAACTATTTCCTGAATACAATCACAATTGAAACTGTGACATTGATTTCATACAACAGGTTAATAAACAGTTACAATTAAGTCACTTACATTTTAGATGCAATATTGACTGTTTTTGTTCTGTTTCAGCAGCAAAAATAGTTAAACAAAGATCACAGCAACTTGTTTTCTCATTACTGAATGATTCAGCATTTTGAAACGAATCGCTTGACTCAAAGATTCAATGGTCAATCCATAAACATCTGTCTCAATCATGAATGACTCAGTCATTGGAACGAATCATTTG
>NC_140224.1:14826932-14991932 GCF_951802725.1 Rutilus rutilus
CCTGATGGCCGTTGTTTCTGACCTGTGTGCAAAGTTTCAAGAGTTTTTGAGCATGTTAAGGACCCCAAAAGCCCCTGAAACCTTGATTAACAATATAAAAGCAATAGTCAAATCCCCCCCTCCCCTCACACACACACAGACACAGAGAGAGGGAGAGAAAATTCTTCAGAAAATCCACATTCAAACCAAAATATCTCTCTTCCTGTTGGTCGGAGATGGTTCATGTAAATTAGAAAGTTGTCCGTCTTGATGAGAACAATACACATACCAAGTTTTGTGATTCTAGGAAAAACTAAGCCCCCATTTTTGACTAAAGGTGGCGCTACTGAGCCATTCCACCATGCCCGTTTCTGAAACTTTGCACATGTCTACTGGCTAATAAATGTAATGTGTCTGTTGAGTTTCATGCAATTTCAAGTATGTTAAGAGTCTCAAAAGCATCAAAAAAGAATATTAAAGTTTGATGCGTTGCCACGGCAACAGTATCTAAGATATCAATAATCCTTTCACAGGTTTACATCTGCCGTGTGTCTACATTGTACACATAAAGTTTGAAGCAAATCGGGTAAAAATAAGACACTGATTTCAAAGCATTTTGAAAGTGATGTACTTCCTGCTGCCTGTTGGTGGCGCTATAACTTTGACTCACAATAGTCACATCTGTGCGATCGGCCTCTTACAACAAACACACTGCTGAAGTTTCATCAAGATCAGTTAATGTATGCAGAAGTTATAACACACTTCCTGTTTCATTTTTTCGCCATAAATTTGTTTCCTCGCCACGGCCAAACCGTTTGAGATATCAAAAATCCGTCCGCAATTTAGCATCCTCAATGTCTTGACTTCATGCACACCGAGTTTGGAGGCGAATCGATGAATTCCCTAGGAGGAGTACATTAAATTCCACAGCATGCGTTTCCAAACAACGCTAAATAGCCAACTTCCTGTTTGGCTGGCGTAAAACTTAGAGCACGAAAGTTGTTCGGCCGGATGAGATCTATATGTGTACCGAGTTTCATATTATTACATGCAAGCGTGTTTGATTTATGGACACGTGTTCGGATCCCGTTCCAGGGGGCGCTGTCGAGCCCCCCTGCCACGCCCGGGTACCAGCTTCAGTCCGGCCCTGATGGCCGCGGGTTCTGACGTGTGTGCAAAATTTCAAGAGTTTTCGAGCATGTTAAGAGCCCCAAAAGTGCCCGAAAGGTTGACAAAATAATAATAATAATAATAAATATAGCTGCGAGCAGCGATTGCGGGCCCAAGCCGGTGGCACCGCCATCCCCGGTGCCTTTAGGTAACTAAAGGCACCGGGGATGGCGGTGCCACCGGCTTTGGCCCTCCATCGCTGCTCGCAGCTATATTTATATATATATATATATATATATATATATATATATATATATATATATATATATATATATATATATATATATATATATATATATATATGTATACACACACACACACACACACACACACACACACATATATATATATATTTATAAGACAGAACATATTACTTGTATTACCTTATTCTGATTTTATGATACACTCAAAATATTCCACAACAAATCCTTTAAATTTAACGTAAAAATAAAAACGAAAGTAAGAAGTGTTGGTCTCACGTAACCCTCTCATTAGAATCAAAATGTTTAAATTTTTGCGATGTATTTGGATGCTAAACTATTCTTTATTATAGGCTTTGTACTTCACTCGTGTTCCAATATCGATGGAAAAAATCATCCTCTTCACACGCGCAAAAATGTGCTTGGAAACATCACAGTGGAGCTCTGCTTACTGTGAATGGTACAGATTGTACTACTGACTATTTAAACAGAGCAGTGTAATTCGTTTATGTTAGGTTGACTATTTTTATTATTATATTGTATTAGGGCTATAATGAATGTCAAGATTGCAATTCTGGAATGTGTGTGTGACGCGGTTGCGGTTGAACAGTGGACACAAAAACATAAATAAAATGTTTTAGTTAATTCCTACATCCATAGGAATACATTGAAAATGCTCGCTCTACTCCGCACCATTATCAATGTCTGTGCGGACGTCTGTATTTTACTAGTATATAGTATACTATAATTAGCGATTTAAAAGCCCTCAGCGGTGTCACATGTCGATTAACCGGTGGGAAAATTTTATCACAGTCACATCCCTAATATATTTATATATAAATACAATAGGCCTACCTGAAAGAGAATTTTACTTGCCCGACCAAAGTATAGCCTGATTAGAACGTCAATAACAAAAAAATAACTTGGGAATCACTAAAACGAGAGATTATTCTAATTTCATTACATTCATTTTAAGTTGCAATCAGCAGTTAATAATAAATGTATTACTGATCAATGGTAACAAGGTTGCACTGCTGAGGCTCATGCTGCTTCTCCAGGAGAATTGTCAACAAATGAGCGCAGCACACAAAAAAGCAACCCAGTTAACAACATACTGACTATAAAAATTACAAATATGGAGTTTTTATATATTTTATAACATATGATAGAGTTAAGCAACCTCACTTGACGAGTAGGCAACTATTTCCTGAATACAATCACGATTGAAACTGTGACATTGATTTCATACAACAGGTTAATAAACAGTTACAATTAAGTCACTTACATTTTAGATGCAATATTGACTGTTTTTGTTCTGTTTCAGCAGCAAAAATAGTTAAACAAAGATCACAGCAACTTGTTTTCTCATTACTGAATGATTCAGCATTTTGAAACGAATCGCTTGACTCAAAGATTCAATGGTCAATCCATAAACATCTGTCTCAATCATGAATGACTCAGTCATTGGAATGAATCGTTTGAACGAATGAATCAATGACTCGCTCATTAAGATGGTCGCCTGGCGACACCTAATGGCGGTTTAGTGTTATGTTTAAAAGTATCATTCTTTCCAACGTGCACCATTATCAATGTCCGTGCGGACGTCCGTTTTTTTACTTTCACTTTTATATTAGCGATTTAAAAGCACCCGCTCGTGTCACACGTCGCTTAACCGATGGGAAAATATCCTCACAGTCATATACCTAATAAATTTATATTTAAATACAATAGGCCTACCTAGTAAAACGTTTTATATACTATTTTGATATCCTTTTGGACACAAGAGGGCAGTATAGCCCTATGTTTGCTTTTTTGTTGAAACAAATAGCACTAAATAGCCTGTTTTTAACTTTTTCATACTTTTTGAATTGCAAAAACAGAATAAAATAGGTTTAGTTCTAATATTTGTATAATTTTATATAAAAATAAATGGTGTATAATTAAATTTTAAGAATATATGAGATGTTTTCTGATTCCTTTTTTGACATTATTTTAATCCCTCGCCATGTCAAAACCGTTTGAAATATTTAATATCCGTTCACAATTTAGCATCTTTAATGTATTTTCATCGTGTTAAAAAAGTTTGGTGTGAATAAAAAAAAAAAACACTTAGCAGGAGTGGGTAAAAAGCAGAGGCTGAATTTGCAAATAAATCCACATTCAAACCAAAATATCTGACTTCCTATTGGTCGAAGCTAATAACTGTATATTAGAAAGTTGTCCGGCTCGATGAGACCAATGTACGTACTGATTTTTAAAACTGTGGGTAAAACTAACCCCCCCACTTTTGTCAAAAGCATTTTGAAAGTGACACACTTCCTGCTGCCAGTTGGTGGCGCTATAACTTTGACTCACAATAGTTACATCCATCTGATCGGCCTCTTACCACGAACACACTGGTGAAGTTTCATCAAGATCCGTTAATGTATGCAGAAGTTATACCACTTCGTGTTTCTCTTTTCTCGCCATAAATTCGTTTCCTCGCCATGGCCAAACCGTTCGAGATATCAAAAATCCGTCCGCAATTTAGAATCCTCAATGTCTTGACTTCATGCACACCGAGTTTGGTGGGGATTGGATGAATTCTCTAGGAGGAGTACTTCGCATTCCACAGCAAGCGTTCTCCAAACAACCCATAATTGCCAACTTCCTGTTGGGCTGGCGTAAAACTTAGAGCACGAAAGTTGTTCAGCCCGATGTGATCTATATGTGTACCGAGTTTCATATCATTACATGCAAGTGTGTTTGATTTATGGACAAGTGTTCGGATCCCATTCCAGGGGGCGCTGTTGAGCCCCCCTGCCACACCCGGGTACCAGCTTCAGCCCAGCCCTGATGGCCGAGGGTTCTGACCTGTGTGCAAAGTTTCAAGAGTTTTCGAGCACGTTAAAGGCCCCAAAAGCCCCTGAAACCTTGAAAAACAGGAATTTTAAACAAATCTCACTCAAAAGACAAATCCCCCCACCCCTCACACACACAGAGACGCAGAGGCAGAGAGAGAGAGGGAGAGAATTCTACAAAAAATCACATTCAAACCAAAATATCTCACTTTCTGTTGGTCACAGCTTATGACTATAAATTAGAAAGTTGTCCGGCTTGATGAGAACAATATACATAACGATTTTTGTGACTCTACTTAAAACTAAGCCCCCATTTTTGACTAAAGGTGGCGCTACTGAGCCCCTCACCACGCCCGTTTCTGAAACTTTGCACATGTCTACCGGCTAATAAATGTGATGTGTCTGTCGAGTTTCATCCAATTTCAAGTATGTTAAGAGTCTCAAAAGCATCTGAAAAGAATATTAAAGTTTGATGCGTTGCCACGGCAACAGTATTTAAGATATCAATAAACCTTTCACAGGTCTACATCTGCCGTGTGTCTACATTATACACATAAAGTTTGAAGCAAATCGGGTAAAAATAAGAGGGTGATTTCAAAGCATTTTGAAAGTGACACACTTCCTGCTGCCAGTTGGTGGCGCTATAACTTTGAATCACAATAGTTACATCCATCTGATCGGCCTCTTACCACGAACACACTGCTGAAGTTTCATCAAGATCAGTTAATGTATGCAGAAGTTATTCCACTTCGTGTTTCTCTTTTCTCGCCATAAATTCGATTCCTCGCCATGGCCAAACCGTTCGAGATATCAAAAATCCGTCCGCAATTTAGCATCCTCAAAGTCTTGACTACATGCACACCGAGTTTGGAGGGGACACGGTGAATTTTCTAGGAGGAGTATTTCACATTCCACAGCAAGCGTTTTCCAAACAACCCATAATAGCCGACTTCCTGTTGGGCTGGCGTAAAACTTGACCAGGGGAAAGTTGTTCGGCACGATGAGATCTATATGTGTACCGAGTTTCATATTAATTCATGCAAGCGTGTTTGATATATGGACCAAGTTTTAGAACCCCGTTCAAGGGGGCGCTGTTGAGCCCCCCAGCCACGCCCGGGTACCAGCTTCAGCCCGGCCCTGATGGCCGTGGGTTCTGACCTGTGTGCAAAGTTTCAAGAGTTTTTGAGCATGTTAAGGACCCCAAAAGCCCCTGAAACCTTGATTAACAATATAAAAGCAATAGTCAAATCCCCCCCTCCCCTCACACACACAGAGACACAGAGAGAGGGAGAGAAAATTCTTCAGAAAATCCACATTCAAACCAAAATATCTCTCTTCCTGTTGGTCGGAGATGGTTAATGTCAATTAGAAAGTTGTCCGTCTTGATGAGAACAATACACATACCAAGTTTTGTTACTGTTGATAAAACTAACCGCCCCACTTATGACTAAAGGTGGCGCTACTGAGCCCCTCACCACACCCGTTTCTGAAACTTTGCACATGTCTACGTGCAAATAAATGTGATGTGTCTGTCGAGTTTCATGCAATTTCAAGTATGTTAAGAGTCTCAAAAGCATCAAAAAAGAATATTAAAGTTTGAAGCGTTGCCATGGCAACAGTATTAAAGATATCAAAAATCCTTTCACAGGTCTACATCTGCCGTGTGTTTACATTATACACATAAAGTTTGAAGCAAATCGGGTAAAAATAAGAGGGTGATTTCAAAGCATTTTGAAAGTGACACACTTCCTGCTGCCAGTTGGTGGCGCTATAACTTTGACTCACAAAAGTCACATCCATGTGATCGGCCTCTGACCACGAACACACTGCTGAAGTTTTATCAAGATCAGTCAATGTATGCAGAAGTTATAATACACTTCCTGTGTCCCATTATTCGCCATAAATTCGTTTCCTCGCCTCGGCCAAACCGTTCGAGATATCAAAAATCCGTCCGCAATTTATCATCCTCAATGTCTTGACTTCATGCACACCGAGTTTGGAGGCGAATGGATGCATTTCCTAGGAGGAGTACATCAAATTCCACAGCATGCGTTTTCCAAACAACCCATAATAGCCGACTTCCTGTTGGGCTGGCGTAAAACTTAGAGCACGAAAGTTGTTCAGCCCAATAAGATCTATATGTGTACCGAGTTTCATATTAATTCATGCAAGAGTGTTTGGTATATGGACCAAGTTTTCGGACCGCACTCGGACCCCATTCAAGGGGGCGCTGTCGAGCCCCCCTGCCACGCCCAGGTACCATCTTCAGCCCGGCCCTAATGGCCGCAGCTTCTGACCTGTGTGCAAAGTTTCATGAGTTTTTGAGCACGTTAAAGGCCCCAAAAGCCCCCGAACCCTTGAAGAACAATAATAATAATAATAATAAATATAGCTGCGAGCAGCGATGGCGGGCCCAAGCCGGTGGCACCGCCATCCTGGTGCCTTTAGTTACACTAAAGCCACCGGGGTGGCGGTGTCACCGGCTTGGGCCCTCCATCGCTGCTCGCAGCTATATTTATATATATATATATATATATATATATATATAACAAAAAAATATATAATATATACATTATATATATGTAACAAAAAATAAATAAATAAATAAATATATATATATATATATATATATATATATATATATGGCGAGGCGAGGAACGGGCAGAGAAGAGCGAACGTTTTTGGACATTCATCATATTGCATTGGTTTTCATTTCTTGTCCTCAAACCGAGCACTAATCTGTTTATTTTTAAGTCACACATTCTCCATTGATTAAAAAAGACAATCAAATGTATTTTTTAAATGGTAGTATTATTTTATACAGAAATAAATTATTTATAATTCAGATGAGAATAAAGTTAGTGTTAATTAAAATTGTAAGGAAAACAAATATATTGATCTAAAATATACTATAATTTGCTGCAAATAGGTTGACTATTTATATTTATTATTATATTTTATGACGGCTGTAATGAACCGGCTGCAATGCTGCAATGCACAGTGTGTGTGTGTGTGTGTGTGTGTGTGTGTGTGTGTGTGTGTGTGTGAGGCGTGGGCGCGATCGAACAGTGGAAACATAAAAACATAGGCTACTCCGTCAGTTTGTTCATACAGGACATCATTTAAACTGCACTGTGTTTACTTAGGGTGTATTCACACCTGCCTTGTTTGGTTCGATTGAATCGAACTCTAGTTCGTTTCCCCCCTTGGTGCGGACCTTTTGGGCAGGTGTGAATACAGCAATCGAACTCGGGTGCGGACCAAACAATCGAACCGAGACCCAGCTGAAGAGGTGGTCTCGGTACGGTTCCAAACGAACTCTGGTACGGTTCATTTACGGTGTGAACATGAACCGACCCAACTGCAGAAAACTGCGTCTTTTTATTTGACTGCTCTTATGAGGATACTTAACAAAACTGACATTTTGGCATAATGGTGTCTTATTATACAGACATCCAAAGTCTCCCGGAAGTTCCGGCAGTCTCCCGCATGTCGATAGAAGCGCATGAATGCCCGCAAATCATTTAAAATCTCCGGAAATCTAGAGCGAGCGAGCAAGAGTGCGCGCACGGCAGAGAGAGGGAGCGAGAGACCTTGCGTGTGTGTGCCAGCTAGTGTGCCTCACGAAGCGCATGTAAGGACCCAAGCAATCAATTGTCAGTGCGGGCGGGCTTTTATCTATACTACCATAGTTTCTTCATATTGCGTTTGTAAAGAATAACACCAAATCAGTAAAATAACAAATAGGCGATTACATTACGAAATATCTCCTGCTTTTTTTTTTTTTTTTGCTTTTTTTTGCACTTCCTGCTTTTCCCTGCTTGAGAATTCCTGTCCAATGAATGGACGACCTTAGCACACGTGTGGTTTTGTTTACACATTTTGGTTCACTTGTAAAAAGAGCAGTGTGAAAACGAACCGTACCAAACAAAAAAAATCAACATTCTATTTGGTCCGGACCAAAGCAAGTGAACTATCAGACTTTCCTGGTGTGAATACACCCTTATATTTATGTACACTCGCAATAAAACACAACATTGTGCTTTTGTAAAAAAACATTCAAGCAATCCCACCCCCGAAATGGCGCTATTTTTTAAATGAAACTAAAATGCTCACGGCTGCATGGGCAATAACACGTCTACAGCGAGGAACGAGCAGAACAGAGTGAATGTTTTTTAGGATGTCCGTATTTCACTTTCGCTCATCATATACTCACCCTCATGTTGTTTTAATCCTTTATGAATTTCTTTCTTCTGCTGAACAGAAAGGAAGATATTTAGGAGAATGTCAGTAACCAGACAGTTTCTGATCCCATTGACTTCCATAGTAGGAAAAAAATGTATACTATGGAAGTCAATGAGACCAGAAACTGTCTGGTTACTGACATTCTTCTAAATATCTTCCTTTCTGTTCAGCAGAAGAAAGAAATTAATAAAGGATTGAAACAACATGAGGGTGAGTATATGATGACAGAATTTTCCATTTAAAGTGGAGTATCCCTTTAAGTTAGCGATTTAAAAGCCCCCGCCGCGGTGTCACACATCAATTAACCAGTGGGAAAAAATTCTCAGTCACATCGCTATTATATTTATATATAAATACAATATACAATGGGCCTACCTGATTTTGAACACAAGAGGGCAGTATAGCCCTATGTATGACTTTTTTTTTTTTTACTAAATAGCGCATTCTGGCTGATTTTAAACTTGTACATAATTCTTGAATTGAAAAAAACTGAATAAACCCAAAACTAGTTCTGTTTCGGTTTAGTTCTGATATTTGTATAATTTTATATAAAAATAAATGGTGTATAATTAAATTTTAAGAAGATATGAGATGTTTTCTGATTCCTTTTTTGACATTATTTTAATCCCTCGCCATGTCAAAACCGTTTGAAATATTTAATATCCGTTCACAATTTAGCATCTTTAATGTATTTTCATCGTGTTAAAAAAGTTTGGTGTGAATAAAAAAAAAAACACTTAGCAGGAGTGGGTAAAAAGCAGAGGCTGAATTTGCAAATAAATTCACATTCAAACCAAAATATCTGACTTCCTATTGGTCGAAGCTAATAACTGTATATTAGAAAGTTGTCCGGCTCGATGAGACCAATGTACGTACTGATTTTTAAAACTGTGGGTAAAACTAACCCCCCCACTTTTGTCAAAAGCATTTTGAAAGTGACACACTTCCTGCTGCCAGTTGGTGGCGCTATAACTTTGACTCACAATAGTTACATCCATCTGATCGGCCTCTTACCACGAACACACTGGTGAAGTTTCATCAAGATCAGTTAATGTATGCAGAAGTTATACCACTTCGTGTTTCTCTTTTCTCGCCATAAATTCGTTTCCTCGCCACGGCCAAACCGTTCGAGATATCAAAAATCCGTCCGCAATTTAGAATCCTCAATGTCTTGACTTCATGCACACCGAGTTTGGTGGGGATTGGATGAATTCTCTAGGAGGAGTACTTCGCATTCCACAGCAAGCGTTTTCCAAACAACCCATAATAGCCGACTTCCTGTTGGGCTGGCGTAAAACTTGACCAGGGGAAAGTTGTTCGGCCCGATGAGATCTATATGTGTACCGAGTTTCATATTAATTAATGCAAGCGTGTTTGATCTATGGACCAAGTTTTGGGACCCCCGTTCAAGGGGGCGCTGTTGAGCCCCCCTGCCACGCCCGGATACCAGCTTCAGCCCGTCCCTGATGGCAGGGGGTTCTGACTTGTGTGCAAAGTTACAAGAGTTTTTGAGCACGTTAAGGACCCCAAAAGCCCCTGAAACCTTGATTAACAATGTAAAAGCAATAGTCAAATCCCCCCCTCCCCTCACACACACAGAGACACAGAGAGAGGGAGAGAAAATTCTTCAGAATATCCACATTCAAACCAAAATATCTCTCTTCCTGTTGGTCAGAGATGGTTAATGTCAATTAGAAAGTTGTCCGTCTTGATGAGAACAATACACATACCAAGTTTTGTTGCTGTTGATAAAACTAACCCCCCCACTTATGACTAAAGGTGGCGCTACTGAGCCCCTCACCACGCCCGTTTCTGAAACTTTGCACATGTCTACTGGCTAATAAATGTGATGTGTCTGTCGAGTTTCATCCAATTTCAAGTATGTTAAGAGTCTCAAAAGCATCAAAAAAGAATATTAAAGTTTGAAGCGTTGCCATGGCAACAGTATTAAAGATATCAAAAATCCTTTCACAGGTCTACATCTGCCGTGTGTTTACATTATACACATAAAGTTTGAAGCAAATCGGGTAAAAATAAGAGGGTGATTTCAAAGCATTTTGAAAGGGACACACTTCCTGTTGCCAGTTGGTGGCGCTATAACTTTGACTCACAATAGTCACATCCATGTGATCGACCTCTTACAACGAACACACTGCTGAAGTTTAATCAAGATCAGTTAATGTATGCAGAAGTTATAACACACTTCCTGTTTCCATTATTCGCCATAAATTCGTGTCCTCGCCACAGCCAAACCGTTCGAGATATCAAAAATCCGTCCGCAATTTAGCATCCTCAATGTCTTGACTTCATGCTGACTGAGTTTGGAGGCGAATGGATGAATTCCCTTGGAGGAGTACATTAAATTCCACAGCATGCGTTTCCAAACAACCCATAATAGCCGACTTCCTGTTGGGCTGGCGTAAAAAGTAAAAGTACGAAAGTTGTTTGGCCCGATGAGATCTATATGTGTACCAAGTTTCATATTATTACATGCAAGCGTGTTTGATTTATGGACCAAGTTTTCGGACCCCGTTCCAGGGGGCGCTGTCGAGCCTCCCTGCCACGCCAGTGTCCCAGCTTCAGCCCGGCCCTAATGGCCGCGGGTTCTGACCTGTGTGCAAAGTTTCAAGAGTTTTCGAGCACGTTAAGGGCCCCAAAAGTGCCCGAAAGGTTGAAAAAAAAATAATAATAAATAATCCTTAGAAGAACAATAGGGCTCTGCGCCCTTTCAGGGCTTGGGCCCTAATAATAATCCTAACGAAAACAATAGGGCCTTCGCCCTTTCAGGGCTTGGGCCCTAATAATAATAATAAATAATCCTACCGGAAACAATAGGGCCTTCGCCCTTTCAGGGCTTGGGCCCTAATAATCCTACCGGAAACAATAGGGCCTTCGCCCTTTCAGGGCTTGGGCCCTAATAATAATCCTAACGAAAACAATAGGGCTCTGCGCCCTTTCAGGGCTTGGGCCCTAATAATCCTACCGGAAACAATAGGGCCTTCGCCCTTTCAGGGCTTGGGCCCTAAATATAGCTGCGAGCAGCGATTACGGGCCCAAGCCGGTGGCACCGCAACCCCGGTGCCTTTAGTTACCTAAAGGCACCGGGGATGGCGGTGCCACCGGCTTTGGCCCTCCATCGCTGCTCGCAGCTATATTTATTTATATATATATATATATACACACACACACACACACACACACACACACATATATATATATATATATATATATATATATATATATATATATATGTGTGTGTGTATATTAATATCTATCTATCTATATCTATATATATATCTATATATATATATATATATATATATATATATATATATATATTTATATATTTATATCTATATATATATATATATATACACACACATATATATATATATATATATATATATATATACAGTGAGGAAAATAAGTATTTGAACACCCTGCTATTTTGCAAGTTCTCCCACTTAGAAATCATGGAGGGGTCTGAAATTGTCATCGTAGGAGCATGTCCACTGTGAGAGACATAATCTAAAAAAAAAAATCCAGAAATCACAATGTATGATTTTTTAACTATTTATTTGTATGATACAGCTGCAAATAAGTATTTGAACACCTGAGAAAATCAATGTTAATATTTGGTACAGTAGCCTTTGTTTGCAATTACAGAGGTCAAACGTTTCCTGTAGTTTTTCACCAGGTTTGCACACACTGCAGGAGGGATTTTGGCCCACTCCTCCACACAGATCTTCTCTAGATCAGTCAGGTTTCTGGGCTGTCGCTGAGAAACACGGAGTTTGAGCTCCCTCCAAAGATTCTCTATTGGGTTTAGGTCTGGAGACTGGCTAGGCCACGCCAGAACCTTGATATGCTTCTTACAGAGCCACTCCTTGGTTATCCTGGCTGTGTGCTTCGGGTCATTGTCATGTTGGAAGACCCAGCCTCGACCCATCTTCAATGCTCTAACTGAGGGAAGGAGGTTGTTCCCCAAAATCTCGCAATACATGGCCCCGGTCATCCTCTCCTTAATACAGTGCAGTCGCCCTGTCCCATGTGCAGAAAAACACCCCCAAAGCATGATGCTACCACCCCCATGCTTCTCAGTAGGGATGGTGTTCTTGGGATGGTACTCATCATTCTTCTTCCTCCAAACATGTTTATTGGAATTATGACCAAAAAGTTCTATTTTGGTCTCATCTGACCACATGACTTTCTCCCATGACACCTCTGGATCATCCAAATGGTCATTGGCAAACTTAAGACGGGCCTTGACATGTGCTGGTTTAAGCAGGGGAACCTTCCGTGCCATGCATGATTTCAAACCATGACGTCTTTGTGTATTACCAACAGTAACCTTGGAAACGGTGGTCCCAGCTCTTTTCAGGTCATTGACCAGCTCCTCCCGTGTAGTTCTGGGCTGATTTCTCACCTTTCTTAGGATCATTGAGACCCCACGAGGTGAGATCTTGCATGGAGCCCCAGTCCGAGGGAGATTGATAGTCATGTTTAGCTTCTTCCATTTTCTAATGATTGCTCCAACAGTGGACCTTTTTTCACCAAGCTGCTTGGCAATTTCCCCGTAGCCCTTTCCAGCCTTGTGGAGGTGTACAATTTTTTCTCTAGTGTCTTTGGACAGCTTTTTGGTCTTGGCCATGTTAGTAGTTGGATTCTTACTGATTGTATGGGGTGGACAGGTGTCTTTATGCAGCTAACGACCTCAAACAAGTGCATCTAATTTAGGATAATACATGGAGTGGAGGTGGACATTTTAAAGGCAGACTAACAGGTCTTTGAGGGTCAGAATTCTAGCTGATAGACAGGTGTTCAAATACTTATTTGCAGCTGTATCATACAAATAAATAGTTAAAAGATCATATATTGTGATTTCTGGATTTTTTTTTTTAGATTATGTCTCTCACAGTGGACATGCACCTACGATGACAATTCCAGACCCCTCCATGATTTCCAAGTGGGAGAACGTGCAATATAGCAGGGTGTTCAAATACTTATTTTCCTCACTGTATATATATATATATATATATATATATAAGACAGAAAATATTACTTGTCTTACCTTATTCTGATTTTATGATACACTCAAAATATTCCACAACAAATCCTTTAAATTTAATGTAAAAATAAAAACGAAAGTAAGCAGTGTTGGTCTCACGTAACCCTCTCATTAGAATCAAAATGTTTCAATTTTTGCGATGTATTTGGATGCTAAACTATTCTTTATTATAGGCTTTGTACTTCACTCGTGTTCCAATATCGATGGAAAAAATCATCCTCTTCACACGCGCAAAAATGTTCTTGGAAACATCACAGTGGAGCTCTGCTTACTGTGAATGGTACAGATTGTACTACTGACTATTTAAACAGAGCAGTGTAATTCGTTTATGTTAGGTTGACTATTTTTATTATTATATTGTATTAGGGCTATAATGAATGTCAAGATTGCAATTCTGGAATGTGTGTGTGTGTGTGACGCGGTTGCGGTTGAACAGTGGACACAAAAACATAAATAAAATGTTTTAGTTAATTCCTACATCCATAGGAATAAATTGAAAATGCTCGCTCTACTCCGCACCATTATCAATGTCTGTGCGGACGTCTGTATTTTACTAGTATATAGTATACTATAGTTAGCGATTTAAAAGCGCTCAGTGGTGTCACACGTCGATTAACCGGTGGGAAAATTTTATCACAGTCACATCCCTAATATATTTATATATAAATACAGTAGGCCTACCTGAAAGAGAATTTTACTTGCCCGACCAGAGTATAGCCTGATTAGAACGTCAATAACAAAAAAATAACTTGGGAATCACTAAAACGAGAGATTATTCTAATTTCATTACATTCATTTTAAGTTGCAATCATCAGTTAATAATAAATGTATTACTGATCAATGGTAACAAGGTTGCACTGCTGAGGCTCATGCTGCTTCTCCAGGAGAATTGTAAACAAATGAGCGCAGCACACAAAAAAGCAACCCAGTTAACAACATACTGACTATAAAAATTACAAATATGGAGTTTTTATATATTTTATAACATATGATAGAGTTAAGCAACCTCACTTGACGAGTAGGCAACTATTTCCTGAATACAATCACGATTGAAACTGTGACATTGATTTCATACAACAGGTTAATAAACAGTTACAATTAAGTCACTTACATTTTAGATGCAATATTGACTGTTTTTGTTCTGTTTCAGCAGCAAAAATAGTTAAACAAAGATCACAGCAACTTGTTTTCTCATTACTGAATGATTCAGCATTTTGAAACGAATCGCTTGACTCAAAGATTCAATGGTCAATCCATAAACATCTGTCTCAATCATGAATGACTCAGTCATTGGAACGAATCATTTGAACGAATGAATCAATGACTCGCTCATTAAGATGGTCGCCTGGCGACACCTAATGGCGGTTTAGTGTTATGTTTAAAAGTATCATTCTTTCCAACGTGCACCATTATCAATGTCCGTGCGGACGTCCGTTTTTTTACTTTCACTTTTATATTAGCGATTTAAAAGCACCCACTCGTGTCACACGTCGATTAACCGGTGGGAAAATATCCTCAGACACATACCTAATAAATGTATATTTAAATACAATATTGGCCTACCTGGTAAAAAGTTTTATATACTATTTTGATGTCCTTTTGGACACAAGAGGGCAGTATAGCCCTATGTTTGCTTTTTTGTTGAACCAAATAGCACTAAATAGCCTGTTTTTAACTTTTTCATTCTTCTTGAATTGCAAAAACAGAATAAAATGGGTTTAGTTGTGATATTTGTATACTTTTATATAGAAATAAATGGTATATAATTACATTTTTAGAAGATTTTTAGTGTTTCCTTTTTGGACATTAATCCCTCGCCATAGCAAAACCGTTTGAGATATTTATTATCCATTCACAACTTAGCATATTTAATGTAGTTTCATCATGTTGAAAAAGTTTGGTACGAATAAAATAAATAGTTTAAGAGGAGTGGCTAAAAATTCAGAGGCTGATTTTGCAAAAAAATTCACATTCAGACCAAAATATCTGACTTCCTGATGGCCAGAGCTATTGAATGTAAATTAGAAAGTTGTCCGGCTTGATGAGAACAATATAAAAACTATTTTTTCTTTACTGTAGTTAAAACTAACCCCCCCACTTTTGTCTAAAGCATGTTGAAAGTGACACACTTCCTGCTGCCAGTTGGTGGCGCTATAACTTTGACTCACAATAGCTACATCCATCTGATCGGCCTCTTACCACGAACAACCTGCTGAAGTTTCATCAAGATCAGTTAATGTATGCAGAAGTTATTCCACTTCCGTGTTTCTATTTTCTCGCCATAAATTCGATTCCTCGCCACAGCCAAACCGTTCGAGATATCAAAAATCCGTCCGCAATTTAGCATCCTCAAAGTCTTGACTACATGCACACCGAGTTTGAAGGGGACACGGTGAATTTTCTAGGAGGAGTATTTCACATTCCACAGCAAGCGTTTTCCAAACAACCCATAATAGCCGACTTCCTGTTGGGCTGGCGTAAAACTTGACCGGGGTAAAGTTGTTCGGCCCGATGAGATCTATATGTGTACCGAGTTTCATATTAATTCATGCGAGCGTGTTTGATACATGGATCAAGTTTTAGAACCCCGTTCAAGGGGGCGCTGTTGAGCCCCCCAGCCACGCCCGGGTACCAGCTTCAGCCCGGCCCTGATGGCCGTGGGTTTTGACCTGTGTGCAAAGTTTCAAGAGTTTTTGAGCACGTTAAGGACCCCAAAAGCCCCTGAAACCTTGATTAACAATATAAAAGCAAGAGTCAAATCCCCCCCTCCCCTCACACACACACAGACACAGAGAGAGGGAGAGAAAATTCTTCAGAAAATCCACATTCAAACCAAAATATCTCTCTTCCTGTTGGTCAGAGATGGTTCATGTAAATTAGAAAGTTGTCCGTCTTGATGAGAACAATACACATACCAAGTTTTGTGATTCTAGGAAAAACTAAGCCCCCATTTTTGACTAAAGGTGGCGCTACTGAGCCATTCCACCACGCCCGTTTCTGAAACTTTGCACATGTCTACTGGCTAATAAATGTGATGTGTCTGTTGAGTTTCATGCAATTTCAAGTATGTTAAGAGTCTCAAAAGCATCAAAAAAGAATATTAAAGTTTGATGCGTTGCCACGGTAACAGTATCTAAGATATCAATAATCCTTTCACAGGTCTACATCTGCCGTGTGTTTACATTATACACATAAAGTTTGAAGCAAATCGGGTAAAAATAAGAGGGTGATTTCAAAGCATTTTGAAAGTGACACACTTCCTGCTGCCAGTTGGTGGCGCTATAACTTTGACTCACAATAGTCACATCAATGTGATCGGCCTCTGACCACGAACACACTGCTGAAGTTTTATCAAGATCAGTCAATGTATGCAGAAGTTATAATACACTTCCTGTGTCCCATTATTCGCCATAAATTCGTTTCCTCGCCTCGGCCAAACCGTTCGAGATATCAAAAATCCGTCCGCAATTTATCATCCTCAATGTCTTGACTTCATGCACACCGAGTTTGGAGGCGAATGGATGCATTTCCTAGGAGGAGTACATCAAATTCCACAGCATGCGTTTTCCAAACAACCCATAATAGCCGACTTCCTGTTGGGCTGGCGTAAAACTTAGAGCACGAAAGTTGTTCAGCCCAATAAGATCTATATGTGTACCGAGTTTCATATTAATTCATGCAAGAGTGTTTGGTATATGGACCAAGTTTTCGGACCGCACTCGGACCCCATTCAAGGGGGCGCTGTCGAGCCCCCCTGCCACGCCCAGGTACCATCTTCAGCCCGGCCCTAATGGCCGCAGCTTCTGACCTGTGTGCAAAGTTTCATGAGTTTTTGAGCACGTTAAAGGCCCCAAAAGCCCCCGAACCCTTGAAGAACAATAATAATAATAATAATAATAAATATAGCTGCGAGCAGCGATTGCGGGCCCAAGCCGGTGGCACCGCCACCCTGGTGCCTTTAGTTACACTAAAGCCACCGGGGTGGCGGTGTCACCGGCTTGGGCCCTCCATCGCTGCTCGCAGTTATATTTATATATATATATATATATATATATAAAAATGTAACAAAAAAAAAAAATATATATATATATACATTATATATGTAACAAAAAAAAAAAAAAAATATATATATATATATATATATATAGCGAGGCGAGGAACGGGCAGAGAAGAGCGAACGTTTTTGGACATTCATCATATTGCATTGGTTTTCATTTCTTGTCCTCAAACCGAGCACTAATCTGTTTATTTTTAAGTCACACATTCTCCATTGATTAAAAAAGACAATCAAATGTATTTTTTAATGGTAGTATTATTTTATACAGAAATAAATTATTTATAATTCAGATGAGAATAAAGTTAGTGTTAATTAAAATTGTAAGGAAAACAAATATATTGATCTAAAATCTACTATCATTTGCTGCAAATAGGTTGACTATTTATATTTATTATTATATTTTATTACGGCTGTAATGAACCGGCTGCGATGTCAAGATTGCAATGCTTGAATGCACAGTGTGTGTGTGTGTGTGTGTGTGTGTGTGTGTATGTGTGTGTGTGTGTGTGTGTGTGAGGCGTGGGCACGATCGAACAGTGGAAACATAAAAACATAGGCTACTCCGTCGGTTTGTTCATACAGGACATCATTTAAACTGCGCTGTGTTTACTTATATTTATGTACACTCGCAAAAAAAACACAACATTGTGCTTTTGTAAAAAAACATTCAAGCAATCCCACCCCCGGAATGGCGCTATTTTTTAAAGGAGTCATAACCTTGTATTACATTGGATACCTACTGCTGTATTATAGCCTTTCAGGCCCTTCTAAAAAAGAAAAGTGGAAAAAAAATAAACACAGACCTACTTTTACCCTTATTTCTGAAGGCATTATTGTCTCGCGAGATCAATGCGATGTTTTGGCTGTCGTGGACGCTCTATATGGCTCTGCACGCCAGTTGAAAGGGTTGTTGGGACAGCGTCATTAAAAATGAATTTCATCCACTGGTCCCTGATAGTTTCGTCCGATTTTGGGAGATAAAACACATTTACATGTTTTTTATGGCAATCAACCACAGAGCAAGTCCGGTGTGCACTCGGTTTCTCCATCTTTCCCGACTGAACTGAATATGAGGGGGAGAGGGGAAGGGGGGGCTTCCTGCTGCGGTGTCCATATATGGTATATCCTACTACCTCATGACGTCAAGAGGGAGCTGAAATCAAAATCTCGTATTTGAGTGGGCGTGCACGCGCGCTGGTTTATTTACCCTGAGGTAAACAAACGCTTCACTTTTAAATATCGGCTTCCCGGCCAGTGTATAATCGTTAGTCGATCATAACATACATTGATTCTCGTGGAAAAGTGAAAATTGCAGGTTATGACTCCTTTAAATGAAACTAAAATGCTCACGGCTTCATGGGCAATAACGCGTCTACAGCGAGGAACGAGCAGAACAGAGTGAATGTTTTTTAGTTCATTCCTACTGGACGACCGTATTTCACTTTCGCTTTTAAAGGGATACTCCACTTTAAAATGAAAATTCTGTCACCATATTCTCACCCTCATGTTGTTTTAATCCTTTATGAATTTCTTTCTTCTGCTGAACAGAAAGGAAGATATTTAGGAGAATGTCAGTAACCAGACAGTTTCTGATCCCATTGACTTCCATAGTAGGAAAAAAAATGTATACTATGGAAGTCAATGAGACCAGAAACTGTCTGGTTACTGACATTCTTCTAAATATCTTCCTTTCTGTTCAGCAGAAGAAAGAAATTAATAAAGGATTGAAACAACATGAGGGTGAGTATATGATGACAGAATTTTCCATTTAAAGTGGAGTATCCCTTTAAGTTAGCGATTTAAAAGCCCCCGCCGCGGTGTCACACATCAATTAACCAGTGGGAAAAAATTCTCAGTCACATCGCTATTATATTTATATATAAATACAATATACAATGGGCCTACCTGATTTTGAACACAAGAGGGCAGTATAGCCTATGTATGACTTTTTTTTTTTTACTAAATAGCGCATTCTGGCTGATTTTAAACTTGTACATAATTCTTGAATTGAAAAAAACTGAATAAACCCAAAACTAGTTCTGTTTCGGTTTAGTTCTGATATTTGTATAATTTTATATAAAAATAAATGGTGTATAATTAAATTTTAAGAAGATATGAGATGTTTTCTGATTCCTTTTTTGACATTATTTTAATCCCTCGCCATGTCAAAACCGTTTGAAATATTTAATATCCGTTCACAATTTAGCATCTTTAATGTATTTTCATCGTGTTAAAAAAGTTTGGTGTGAATAAAAAAAAAAACACTTAGCAGGAGTGGGTAAAAAGCAGAGGCTGAATTTGCAAATAAATCCACATTCAAACCAAAATATCTGACTTCCTATTGGTCGAAGCTAATAACTGTATATTAGAAAGTTGTCCGGCTCGATGAGACCAATGTACGTACTGATTTTTAAAACTGTGGGTAAAACTAACCCCCCCACTTTTGTCAAAAGCATTTTGAAAGTGACACACTTCCTGCTGCCAGTTGGTGGCGCTATAACTTTGACTCACAATAGTTACATCCATCTGATCGGCCTCTTACCACGAACACACTGGTGAAGTTTCATCAAGATCCGTTAATGTATGCAGAAGTTATACCACTTCGTGTTTCTCTTTTCTCGCCATAAATTCGTTTCCTCGCCACGGCCAAACCCTTCGAGATATCAAAAATCCGTCCGCAATTTAGAATCCTCAATGTCTTGACTTCATGCACACCGAGTTTGGTGGGGATTGGATGAATTCTCTAGGAGGAGTACTTCGCATTCCACAGCAAGCGTTCTCCAAACAACCCATAATTTCCGACTTCCTGTTGGGCTGGCGTAAAACTTAGAGCACGAAAGTTGTTCAGCCCGATGTGATCTATATGTGTACCGAGTTTCATATCATTACATGCAAGTGTGTTTGATATATGGATCTAGTTTTAGAATCCCGTTCAAGGGGGCGCTGTTGAGCCCCCCTGCCACACCCGGGTACCAGCTTCAGCCCGGCCCTGATGGCCGCGAGTTCTGACCTGTGTGCAAAGTTTCAAGAGTTTTCGAGCACGTTAAGGGCCCCAAAAGCCCCTGAAACCTTGAAACACACTGAAATCAATTGGAAATTCCCTCCCACCCCTCACACACACAGAGACAGAGAGAGAGAGAGAGAAAATTCTCCAAAAAATCACATTCAAACCAAAATATCTGACTTCCTGTTGCTCTGAGCTAATAAGTGTGAATTAGAAAGTTGTCCGGCTTGATGAGAACAATATACATAACGATTTTTGTGACTCTACTTAAAACTAAGCCCCCATTTTTGACTAAAGGTGGCGCTACTGAGCCCCTCACCACGCCCGTTTCTGAAACTTTGCACATGTCTACTGGCTAATAAATGTGATGTGTCTGTCGAGTTTCATCCAATTTCAAGTATGTTAAGAGTCTCAAAAGCATCTGAAAAGAATATTAAAGTTTGATGCGTTGCCACGGCAACAGTATTTAAGATATCAATAAACCTTTCACAGGTCTACATCTGCCGTGTGTCTACATTATACACATAAAGTTTGAAGCAAATCGGGTAAAAATAAGAGAGTGATTTCAAAGCATTTTGAAAGTGACACACTTCCTGCTGCCAGTTGGTGGCGCTATAACTTTGACTCACAATAGTCACATCCATGTGATCGGCCTCTTACAACGAACACACTGCGGAAGTTTCATCAAGATCAGTTAATGTATGCAGAAGTTATAACACACTTCCTGTGTCCCTTATTCGCCATAAATTCGTTTCCTCGCCACGGCCAAACCGTTTGAGATATCAAAAATCCGTCCGCAATTTAGCATCCTCAATGTCTTGACTTCATGCTGACCGAGTTTGGTTGTGATTGGACGAATTTTCTAGGAGGAGTATTTCAAATTCCACAGCATGCGTTTCCAAACAACCCATAATAGCCGACTTCCTGTTGGGCTAGCGTAAAGCTAGCGTAAAACTTAGAGGACGAAAGTTGTTCGGCCCGATGAGATCTATATGTGTACTGAGTTTCATATTATTATATGCAAGCATGTTTGATTTATGGACCAAGTTTTCGGACACCATTCCAGGGGGCGCTGTCGAGCCCCCCTGCCACGCCCGGGTACCAGCTTCAGTCCGGCCCTGATGGCCGTGGGTTCTGACGTGTGTGCAAAATTTCAAGAGTTTTCGAGCATGTTAAGAGCCCCAAAAGTGCCCGAAAGGTTGACAAAATAATAATAATAATAAATAATCCTACCGAAAACAATATGGCCTTCGCCCTTTCAGGGCTTGGGCCCTAATAATCCTAACGAAAACAATAGGGCCTTCGCCCTTTCAGGGCTTGGGCCCTAAATATATATAAATATAGCTGCGAGCAGCGATTACGGGCCCAAGCCGGTGGCACCGCAACCCCGGTGCCTTTAGTTACCTAAAGGCACCGGGGTGGCGGTACCGCCGGCTTTGGCCCTCCATCGCTGCTCGCAGCTATATTTATATATATATATATATATATATATATATATATATATATTATACAAACATATATATATATATATATACCGTTCAAAAGTTTGGGGTAAGGAAGATTTTTAATGTTTTTAGGAGAAGTCTCTTCTGCTCACCAAGGCTGCATTTATTTGATTAAAAATACAAACAAAAACAGTAATATTGTGAAATATTATTCCAATTTAAAACAGCTGTTTTCTATTTTAAAATATTTTACACTGTAATTAATTTATGTGATCAAAGCTGAGTTTTCAGCATCATTACTCCCGTCTTCAGTGTCACATGATCCTTCAGAAACCATTCTAATATGATGATTGATGGTCAATAAATATTAATTATTATTTTCAATGTTGAAAACAGTTGTGTACAGATTTTTTTTCAAAATGCGTTGATGAATGTAAAGTTCAAAAGAACAGCATTTATTTCAAATATAATTTTTTTTAACATTATAAATGTCTGTACTGTAACTTTTTTTCAGTTTAACTCATTCTCGATGAATAAAAGTATTGATTTATTTATTTCTTTCCCCAAAAAATAAAATTAAAATTATTACTGACCCCAAACTTCTGAACGGTAGTGTTTAATGTTACAAAAGCTTTAGATTTCAGATAAATGCTGTTCTTTTGAACTTTCTATTCATCAAAGACTGTACACAACTGTTTTCGACATTTAAAATAATAATGAATGTTTCTTGAGCATCAATCATCATATTAGAATAATTTCTGAAGGATCATGTGACAGTGACGACTGGAATAATGATGCTGAAAACTCAGCTTTGATCACAGGAATAAATAACAGTTTAAAATATATTAAAATAGAAAGCAGCTGTTTTAAATTGGAATACTATTTTACAATATTACTGTTTTTGTTTGTATTTTTAATCAAACAAATGCAGCCTTGGTGAGCAGAAGAAACTTAGCTTAAAAATCTTACTGACGCCAAATTTTTGAACAGTAGTGTATTATATATTTATATAATTATATAAAAATGTAAGGGATAAGACAGATCATTTTACTTGCCTGACCTGATTAGAACAATGAAAAAAACTTAAATGAAAAAATAACTTGGGAATCACTAAAACGAGGGCGCGATTGAACAGTGGACACATAAAAACATACTCTGTCATTTTGTTCAGAACATCATTCAAACTGCAAAGTGGTAACTTATTTTTTTGTACAGTCGCAATAAAACACAACATTGTGCTTTTTTTAAATACATTCAAGCAATCCGCCCCGAAAATGAAACTAAAATGCTCACGGCTGCACAGGCATTCATAATGGTGCGCGTCCTCAGCGAGGAACGAGCAGAACAGAGTCAACGTTTCTTAGGTCATTCCTCCTTCCATAGGAATTTATTGAAAACGCTCGCTCTGCTCCGCACCATTATCAATGTCCGTGCGGACGAACATATTTTACTTTCGTTTTTAAGTTAGCGATTAAAAAGCCCCCAGCAGTGTCACACGTCAGTTAACTGGTGGTAAAATATTCTCACCGTCACATACCTAGTATATTTTTATATAGATATAATAGGCCTACCTGATTTTGAACACAAGAGGGCAGTATAGCACTATGTTTGACTTTATTTATTTATTGTTTAGACTAAACAACCATTCTGGCAGTTTTTAAACTTAAACTTCATTCTTAAATTGAAAAAAAAAGAATAAAATGAGTTAAGTTCTGATATTTGTATACTTTTATGTAGTAATAAATGGTGTATAATTACATTTTTAGAATATATGAGCCTTTTAGTGTTTACTTTTTTGACATTACTTTAATCCCTCGCCATAGCAAAACCGTTTGAGATATTTATTATCCGTTCACAATTTAGCATCATTAATATATTTTTATCATGTTGAAAAAGTTTGGTGGGAATAAAATAACCACTTAGATAAAGGTGGCTAAAAATTCAGAGGCTGATTTTGCAAAAAAATCCACATTCAGACCAAAATATCTGACTTCCTGATGGTCAGAGCTAATGACTTTAAATTAGAAAGTTGTCCGGGTCGATGAGATCAATATATGAACTGAGTTTTTTTTACTGGAGTTAAAACTAACCCCCCCACTTTTGTCAAAAGCATGTTGAAAGTGACACACTTCCTGCTGCCAGTTGGTGGCGCTATAACTTTGAATCACAATAGTTACATCCATCTGATCGGCCTCTTACCACGAACACACTGCTGAAGTTTCATCAAGATCAGTTAATGTATGCAGAAGTTATTCCACTTCGTGTTTCTCTTTTCTCGCCATAAATTCGATTCCTCGCCACAGCCAAACCGTTCGAGATATCAAAAATCCGTCCGCAATTTATATATATTATTGTTCAAAAGTTTGGGGTCAGTAAGATTTTTAATGTTTTTAGGAGAAGTCTCTTCTGCTCACCAAGGCTGCATTTATTGATTAAAAATACAAACAAAAACAGTAATATTGTGAAATATTATTCCAATTTAAAACAGCTGTTTTCAATTTTAAAATATTTTACATAGTAATTCATTTCTGTGATCAAAGTTGAGTTTTCAGCATCATTACTCCAGTCTTCAGTGTCACATGATCCTTCAGAAATCATACTAATATGATGATTGATACTCAATAAATATTCATTATTATTTTCAATGTTGAAAACAGTTGTGTACAGATTTTTTTTTTCAAAATGCTTTGATGAATGTAAAGTTCAAAAGAACAGCATATATTTCAAATATATATTTTTTTTAACATTATAAATGTCTTTACTGTAACTGTTGATCAGTTTAACTCATCCTTCATAAATAAAAGTACTGATTTATTTTATTTCTTTCCCCCAAAAATAAAATTTTAATTATTACTAACCACAAACTTTTGAGCGGTAGTGTTTAACGTTACAAAAGCTTTAGATTTCAGATAAATGCTGTTCTTTTGAACTTTCTATTCATCAAAGACTGTACACAACTGTTTTCGACATTTAAAATAATAATGAATGCTTCTTGAGTATCAATCATCATATTAGAATAATTTCTGAAGGATCATGTGACAGTGACGACTGGAGTAATGATGCTGAAAACTCAGCTTTGATCACAGGAATAAATAACAGTTTAAAATATATTAAAATAGAAAGCAGCTGTTTTAAATTGGAATACTATTTTACAATATTACTGTTTTTGTTTGTATTTTTAATCAAATAAATGCAGCCTTGGTGAGCAGAAGAAACTTCTCTGTTATGTGCGCGCCACAGACTGCACGCACGTCCGCTTAGAGTTCCGCCTTTTGCCTTCCGTCAATATTACGTTATTAGAAAAATATTTTTTTAGAGAATCGATTTTTTGACATTTGTGAATCGATTCAGAATCGTCCACGTCCGCATCGCGATGCATCTAAGAATCTATTTTTTCTCCCACCCCTAGATTTCATACAACAGGTTAATAAACAGTTACAATTAAGTCACTTACATTTTAGATGCAATGTTGACTGTTTTTGTTCTGTTTCAGCAGCGAAAATAGTTAAACAAAGATCACGGCAGAACCATCACGCATCGCGTGTTTTCTCATAACTGAACGATTCAGCATTTTTAACGAATCGGTTGACTCAAAGATTGAATGATCAATCCATAAACATCTGTCTTAATCATGATCGACTCATTCGAACGAATCGTTTGAACGAATGAATCAATGACTCGCTTATTAAGATGGATGCCTGGCGACACCTAATGGCGGTTTAGTGTTGTTTAAAAGCATCATTCTTTCCCACATGTGTGTGATTTGTGTGTGCAACATTATCATTATTTTTCTTTCACTATTATATTAGCGATTTAAAAGCACCCACTCGTGTCACACGTCGATTAACCGGTGGGAAAATATCCTCAGACACATACCTAATAAATGTATATTTAAATACAATATTGGCCTACCTGGTAAAAAGTTTTATATACTATTTTGATGTCCTTTTGGACACAAGAGGGCAGTATAGCCCTATGTTTGCTTTTTTGTTGAACCAAATAGCACTAAATAGCCTGTTTTTAACTTTTTCATTCTTCTTGAATTGCAAAAACAGAATAAAATGGGTTTAGTTGTGATATTTGTATACTTTTATATAGAAATAAATGGTATATAATTACATTTTTAGAAGATTTTTACTTGAATCCCTCGCCATAGCAAAACCGTTTGAGATATTTATTATCCATTCACAATTTAGCATATTTAATGTAGTTTCATCATGTTGAAAAAATTTGGTACGAATAAAATAAATAGTTTAAGAGGAGTGGCTAAAAATTCAGAGGCTGATTTTGCAAAAAAAAATCACATTCAGACCAAAATATCTGACTTCCTGATGGCCAGAGCTATTGAATGTAAATTAGAAAGTTGTCCGGCTTGATGAGAACAATATACAAACTATTTTTTCTTTACTGTAGTTAAAAGTAACCCCCCCACTTTTGTCAAAAGCATGTTGAAAGTGACACACTTCCTGCTGCCAGTTGGTGGCGCTATAACTTTGACTCACAATAGCTACATCCATCTGATCGGCCTCTTACCACGAACACACTGCTGAAGTTTCATCAAGATCAGTTAATGTATGCAGAAGTTATTCCACTTCCGTGTTTCTCTTTTCTCGCCATAAATTCGATTCCTCGCCACAGCCAAACCGTTCGAGATATCAAAAATCCCTCCGCAATTTAGCATCCTCAAAGTCTTGACTACATGCACACCGAGTTTGAAGGGGACACGGTGAATTTTCTAGGAGGAGTATTTCACATTCCACAGCAAGCGTTTTCCAAACAACCCATAATAGCCGACTTCCTGTTGGGCTGGCGTAAAACTTGACCGGGGTAAAGTTGTTCGGCCCGATGAGATCTATATGTGTACCGAGTTTCATATTAATTCATGCGAGCGTGTTTGATATATGGATCAAGTTTTAGAACCCCGTTCAAGGGGGCGCTGTTGAGCCCCCCAGCCACGCCCGGGTACCAGCTTCAGCCCGGCCCTGATGGCCGTGGGTTCTGACCTGTGTGCAAAGTTTCAAGAGTTTTTGAGCATGTTAAGGACCCCAAAAGCCCCTGAAACCTTGATTAACAATATAAAAGCAATAGTCAAATCCCCCCCCTCCCCTCACACACACACAGACACAGAGAGAGGGAGAGAAAATTCTTCAGAAAATCCACATTCAAACCAAAATATCTCTCTTCCTGTTGGTCGGAGATGGTTAATGTCAATTAGAAAGTTGTCCGTCTTGATGAGAACAATACACATACCAAGTTTTGTTGCTGTTGATAAAACTAACCGCCCCATTTATGACTAAAGGTGGCGCTACTGAGCCCCTCACCACGCCCGTTTCTGAAACTTTGCACATGTCTACGGGCTAATAAATGTGATGTGTCTGTCGAGTTTCATCCAATTTCAAGCATCTTAAGAGTCTCAAAAGCATCCAAAAAGAAAATGAAAGTTTGATGCGTTGCCACGGCAACAGTATCTAAGATATCAATAATCCTTTCACAGGTCTACATCTGCCGTGTGTTTACATTATACAGATAAAGTTTGAAGCAAATCGGGTAAAAATAAGAGGGTGATTTCAAAGCATTTTGAAAGTGACACACTTCTTGCTGCCAGTAGGTGGCGCTATAATTTTGACTCACAATAGTCACATCAATGTGATCAGCCTCTGACCACGAACACACTGCTGAAGTTTTATCAAGATCCGTCAATGTATGCAGAAGTTATAATACACTTCCTGTGTCCCATTATTCGCCATAAATTTGTTTCCTCGCCACAGCCAAACCGTTCAAAATATCAAAAATCCCCTGGCAATTTTTCATCCTCAATGTCTTGACTTCATGCACACAGAGTTTGGTGCTGACCGGGTGAATTCCCTAAGAGAAGTGTTTCAAATTCCTAAGCATGCGTTTCCAAACAACCCTAAATAGTCGACTTCCTGTTGGGCTGGCGTAAAACTTAGAGCATGAAAGTTGTGCGGCCCGATGAGATCTATATGTGTACCGAGTTTCATATTATTACATGCAAGCGTGTTTGATTTATGGACCAAGTTTTCGGACCCTGTTCCAGGGGGCGCTGTCGAGCCCCCCTGCCACGCCCGGGTACCAGCTTCAGCCCGGCCCTGATGGCCGCGGGTTCTGACTCGTGTGCAAAGTTTCAAGAGTTTTTGAGCATGTTAAGGGCCCCAAAAATGCCTAAATAGTCGTAAGAAAAATAATAATAATAATCCTACCGAAAACAATAGGGCCTTCGCCCTTTCAGGGCTTGGGCCCTAAATATAGCTGCGAGCAGCGATTACGGGCCCAAGCCGGTGGCACCGCAACCCCGGTGCCTTTAGTTACCTAAAGGCACCGGGGTGGTGGTACCGCCGGCTTTGGCCCTCCATCGCTGCTCGCAGCTATATTTATATATATATATATATATATATATATATACATACATACATACACACACATACATATATATGTATATATATATATATATATATATATTATTGTTCAAAAGTTTGGGGTCAGTAAGATTTTTAATGTTTTTAGGAGAAGTCTCTTCTGCTCACCAAGGCTGCATTTATTGATTAAAAATACAAACAAAAACAGTAATATTGTGAAATATTATTCCAATTTAAAACAGCTGTTTTCAATTTTAAAATATTTTACATAGTAATTCATTTCTGTGATCAAAGTTGAGTTTTCAGCATCATTACTCCAGTCTTCAGTGTCACATGATCCTTCAGAAATCATACTAATATGATGATTGATGCTCAATAAATATTCATTATTATTTTCAATGTTGAAAACAGTTGTGTACAGATTTTTTTTTTTCAAAATGCTTTGATGAATGTAAAGTTCAAAAGAACAGCATATATTTCAAATCAGGGGCGTCATGCAAGCCAAAATTCTGGGGGGGCACAATCTGAGACGTTGCAATTGTTTTCTGACGGGTGATATGGATCATGTTAGGAGGGGTCAGGGGGTTTCTCCCCCTGAAATTTTTTTAATTCTGGCTGCTAAACATACCATTTCAATGCAGTTTGGGAGGGACAGAAATACCTTAACGGAGCTAGCAGCAACCCTCCTCTATCTGAGGACTAAGTTAAAGTATCTATTTTGTAAGTTTATGTAAAAGACAGGTTTATGAAAGAACTGTAAGCTCAAATTCAAAAGCTTTTGAAGTCTACTTCATTAAAGCATGTTTACAGACACACTTACTGTACACTTAGGCCTACTACACATGATTTTAAAAACAGTACCATTGCAGTTTTTATGTTATGATTTTAAATTGGTATGTGACCTAAGAACGATCTTACATTAAAGGTACATAAAGGTGCTGAGGTCTGACTTTGTGGTGCTCTGAAAATATGCTAAATGCTTAATATGTGATGAAGGACTTTGAAAGAAGTTTGACAGATTTCAGTGCTGAATAAGGTTAACACTACCCCGTTTATTTGAAAATGGTTAATATTTGACAGAAATGTAAAAAAGTAATATGTAACATTACTTTAGTAAAATCATTGAAATACTGTAGTTACACTGCTCATTATTATGTTTCAAAACCGATCAGATAACGTTACTATGGCTTTGTATGGCAGTAACGTTAGCCAACTAGTTTACGGTTAGACTAGGCTAGCTATCGATAATGTTACACTGACACAACTTAAGTTAATGCTCTGAATTCGCAGCTAATATCAAATCCATAACTTTTTGATCAAGTTAAAATTTCCAGGTCAACCACAAATAATCCCACTACCTTTTAATATGATCCGATAACTAATTCAATGCCGATTTGTTGCTTTGCCCACTTACCACTTCAAGACCATCTGTAAAACATTGCCAGCTCAACGTGCGTTCCTATCAAAAGACGCGCGTAGCGCTCTAGATTTGATTCACAGACACCATATTAGGAAAAAGGGGCGGGCTGATGCTGACCGATTTATTACACATCCAGAAGAATACATTTTAGTCGTTATAGGCTCTGGTATATTATGGAGCATAATAGGAATAAAGTTGTGACAAAAAAATTATCAGGGAGGAAAAATCTGAGGGGGCACGTGCCCCCTCACTTTGAATGGGCATGACGCCACTGTTTCAAATATATATATTTTTAACATTATAAATGTCTTTACTGTAACTGTTGATCAGTTTAACTCATCCTTCATAAATAAAAGTACTGATTTATTTTATTTCTTTCCCCCAAAAATAAAATTTTAATTATTACTAACCACAAACTTTTGAGCGGTAGTGTTTAACGTTACAAAAGCTTTAGATTTCAGATAAATGCTGTTCTTTTGAACTTTCTATTCATCAAAGACTGTACACAACTGTTTTCGACATTTAAAATAATAATGAATGTTTCTTGAGTATCAATCATCATATTAGAATAATTTCTGAAGGATCATGTGACAGTGACGACTGGAGTAATGATGCTGAAAACTCAGCTTTGATCACAGGAATAAATAACAGTTTAAAATATATTAAAATAGAAAGCAGCTGTTTTAAATTGGAATACTATTTTACAATATTACTGTTTTTGTTTGTATTTTTAATCAAATAAATGCAGCCTTGGTGAGCAGAAGAAACTTCTCTGTTATGTGCGCGCCACAGACTGCACGCACGTCCGCTTAGAGTTCCGCCTTTTGCCTTCCGTCAATATTACGTTATTAGAAAAAAAAATTTTTAGAGAATCGATTTTTTGACATTTGTGAATCGATTCAGAATCGTCCACGTCCGCATCGCGATGCATCTAAGAATCAATTTTTTCTCCCACCCCTAGATTTCATACAACAGGTTAATAAACAGTTACAATTAAGTCACTTACATTTTAGATGCAATGTTGACTGTTTTTGTTCTGTTTCAGCAGCGAAAATAGTTAAACAAAGATCACGGCAGAACCATCACGCATCACGTGTTTTCTCATAACTGAACGATTCAGCATTTTTAACGAATCGGTTGACTCAAAGATTGAATGATCAATCCATAAACATCTGTCTTAATCATGATCGACTCATTCGAACGAATCGTTTGAACGAATGAATCAATGACTCGCTTATTAAGATGGATGCCTGGCGACACCTAATGGCGGTTTAGTGTTGTTTAAAAGCATCATTCTTTCCCACATGTGTGTGATTTGTGTGTGCAACATTATCATTATTTTTCTTTCACTATTATATTAGCGATTTAAAAGCACCCACTCGTGTCACACGTCGATTAACCGGTGGGAAAATATCCTCAGACACATACCTAATAAATGTATATTTAAATACAATATTGGCCTACCTGGTAAAAAGTTTTATATACTATTTTGATGTCCTTTTGGACACAAGAGGGCAGTATAGCCCTATGTTTGCTTTTTTGTTGAACCAAATAGCACTAAATAGCCTGTTTTTAACTTTTTCATTCTTCTTGAATTGCAAAAACAGAATAAAATGGGTTTAGTTGTGATATTTGTATACTTTTATATAGAAATAAATGGTATATAATTACATTTTTAGAAGATTTTTACTTTAATCCCTCGCCATAGCAAAACCGTTTGAGATATTTATTATCCATTCACAATTTAGCATATTTAATGTAGTTTCATCATGTTGAAAAAGTTTGGTACGAATAAAATAAATAGTTTAAGAGGAGTGGCTAAAAATTCAGAGGCTGATTTTGCAAAAAAATTCACATTCAGACCAAAATATCTGACTTCCTGATGGCCAGAGCTATTGAATGTAAATTAGAAAGTTGTCCGGCTTGATGAGAACAATATACAAACTATTTTTTCTTTACTGTAGTTAAAAGTAACCCCCCCACTTTTGTCAAAAGCATGTTGAAAGTGACACACTTCCTGCTGCCAGTTGGTGGCGCTATAACTTTGACTCACAATAGCTACATCCATCTGATCGGCCTCTTACCACGAACACACTGCTGAAGTTTCATCAAGATCAGTTAATGTATGCAGAAGTTATTCCACTTCCGTGTTTCTCTTTTCTCGCCATAAATTCGATTCCTCGCCACAGCCAAACCGTTCGAGATATCAAAAATCCCTCCGCAATTTAGCATCCTCAAAGTCTTGACTACATGCACACCGAGTTTGAAGGGGACACGGTGAATTTTCTAGGAGGAGTATTTCACATTCCACAGCAAGCGTTTTCCAAACAACCCATAATAGCCGACTTCCTGTTGGGCTGGCGTAAAACTTGACCGGGGTAAAGTTGTTCGGCCCGATGAGATCTATATGTGTACCGAGTTTCATATTAATTCATGCGAGCGTGTTTGATATATGGATCAAGTTTTAGAACCCCGTTCAAGGGGGCGCTGTTGAGCCCCCCAGCCACGCCCGGGTACCAGCTTCAGCCCGGCCCTGATGGCCGTGGGTTCTGACCTGTGTGCAAAGTTTCAAGAGTTTTTGAGCATGTTAAGGACCCCAAAAGCCCCTGAAACCTTGATTAACAATATAAAAGCAATAGTCAAATCCCCCCCCTCCCCTCACACACACACAGACACAGAGAGAGGGAGAGAAAATTCTTCAGAAAATCCACATTCAAACCAAAATATCTCTCTTCCTGTTGGTCGGAGATGGTTAATGTCAATTAGAAAGTTGTCCGTCTTGATGAGAACAATACACATACCAAGTTTTGTTGCTGTTGATAAAACTAACCGCCCCATTTATGACTAAAGGTGGCGCTACTGAGCCCCTCACCACGCCCGTTTCTGAAACTTTGCACATGTCTACGGGCTAATAAATGTGATGTGTCTGTCGAGTTTCATCCAATTTCAAGCATCTTAAGAGTCTCAAAAGCATCCAAAAAGAAAATTAAAGTTTGATGCGTTGCCACGGCAACAGTATCTAAGATATCAATAATCCTTTCACAGGTCTACATCTGCCGTGTGTTTACATTATACAGATAAAGTTTGAAGCAAATCGGGTAAAAATAAGAGGGTGATTTCAAAGCATTTTGAAAGTGACACACTTCTTGCTGCCAGTAGGTGGCGCTATAATTTTGACTCACAATAGTCACATCAATGTGATCAGCCTCTGACCACGAACACACTGCTGAAGTTTTATCAAGATCCGTCAATGTATGCAGAAGTTATAATACACTTCCTGTGTCCCATTATTCGCCATAAATTCGTTTCCTCGCCACAGCCAAACCGTTCGAGATATCAAAAATCCCCTGGCAATTTTTCATCCTCAATGTCTTGACTTCATGCACACAGAGTTTGGTGCTGACCGGGTGAATTCCCTAAGAGAAGTGTTTCAAATTCCTAAGCATGCGTTTCCAAACAACCCTAAATAGTCGACTTCCTGTTGGGCTGGCGTAAAACTTAGAGCATGAAAGTTGTGCGGCCCGATGAGATCTATATGTGTACCGAGTTTCATATTATTACATGCAAGCGTGTTTGATTTATGGACCAAGTTTTCGGACCCTGTTCCAGGGGGCGCTGTCGAGCCCCCCTGCCACGCCCGGGTACCAGCTTCAGCCCGGCCCTGATGGCCGCGGGTTCTGACTCGTGTGCAAAGTTTCAAGAGTTTTTGAGCATGTTAAGGGCCCCAAAAATGCCTAAATAGTCGTAAGAAAAATAATAATAAATATAGCTGCGAGCAGCGATTACGGGCCCAAGCCGGTGGCACCGCAACCCCGGTGCCTTTAGTTACCTAAAGGCACCGGGGGTGGCGGTACCGCCGGCTTTGGCCCTCCATCGCTGCTCGCAGCTATATTTATATATATATATATATATATATATATATATATATATATATATATATATATATATATATATATACATACATACACACACATACATATATATGTATGTATATATATATATATATATATATATTATTGTTCAAAAGTTTGGGGTCAGTAAGATTTTTAATGTTTTTAGGAGAAGTCTCTTCTGCTCACCAAGGCTGCATTTATTGATTAAAAATACAAACAAAAACAGTAATATTGTGAAATATTATTCCAATTTAAAACAGCTGTTTTCAATTTTAAAATATTTTACATAGTAATTCATTTCAGTGATCAAAGTTGAGTTTTCAGCATCATTACTCCAGTCTTCAGTGTCACATGATACCGCCGACTTCAGTGTCACGGTACCGCCGGCTTTGGCCCTCCATCGCTGCTCGCAGCTATATTTATATATATATATATATATATATATATATATATATATATATATATATATATATATATATACATACATACACACACATACATATATATGTATGTATATATATATATATATATATATATTATTGTTCAAAAGTTTGGGGTCAGTAAGATTTTTAATGTTTTTAGGAGAAGTCTCTTCTGCTCACCAAGGCTGCATTTATTGATTAAAAATACAAACAAAAACAGTAATATTGTGAAATATTATTCCAATTTAAAACAGCTGTTTTCAATTTTAAAATATTTTACATAGTAATTCATTTCAGTGATCAAAGTTGAGTTTTCAGCATCATTACTCCAGTCTTCAGTGTCACATGATCCTTCAGAAATCATACTAATATGATGATTGATGCTCAATAAATATTCATTATTATTTTCAATGTTGAAAACATTTGTGTACAGATTTTTTTTTTCAAAATGCTTTGATGAATGTAAAGTTCGAAAGAACAGCATATATTTCAAATATATATTTTTTTAACATTATAAATGTCTTTACTGTAACTGTTGATCAGTTTAACTCATCCTTCATAAATAAAAGTACTGATTTATTTTATTTCTTTCCCCCAAAAATAAAATTTTAATTATTACTAACCACAAACTTCTGAACGGTAGTGTTTAACGTTACAAAAGCTTTAGATTTCAGATAAATGCTGTTCTTTTGAACTTTCTATTCATCAAAGACTGTACACAACTGTTTTCGACATTTAAAATAATAATGAATGTTTCTTGAGTATCAATCATCATATTAGAATAATTTCTGAAGGATCATGTGACAGTGACGACTGGAGTAATGGTGCTGAAAACTCAGCTTTGATCACAGGAATAAATAACAGTTTAAAATATATTAAAATAGAAAGCAGCTGTTTTAAATTGGAATACTATTTTACAATATTACTGTTTTTGTTTGTATTTTTAATCAAATAAATGCAGCCTTGGTGAGCAGAAGAAACTTCTCTGTTATGTGCGCGCCACAGACTGCACGCATGTCCGCTTAGAGTTCCGCCTTTTGCCTTCCGTCAATATTACGTTATTAGAAAAATATTTTTTTAGAGAATCGATTTTTTGACATTTGTGAATCGATTCAGAATCGTCCACGTCCGCATCGCGATGCATCTAAGAATCAATTTTTTCTCCCACCCCTAGATTTCATACAACAGGTTAATAAACAGTTACAATTAAGTCACTTACATTTTAGATGCAATGTTGACTGTTTTTGTTCTGTTTCAGCAGCGAAAATAGTTAAACAAAGATCACGGCAGAACCATCACGCATCACGTGTTTTCTCATAACTGAACGATTCAGCATTTTTAACGAATCGGTTGACTCAAAGATTGAATGATCAATCCATAAACATCTGTCTTAATCATGATCGACTCATTCGAACGAATCGTTTGAACGAATGAATCAATGACTCGCTTATTAAGATGGATGCCTGGCGACACCTAATGGCGGTTTAGTGTTGTTTAAAAGCATAATTCTTTCCCACATGTGTGTGATTTGTGTGTGCAACATTATCATTATTTTTCTTTCACTATTATATTAGCGATTTAAAAGCACCTACTCGTGTCACACGTCGATTAACCGGTGGGAAAATATCCTCAGACACATACCTAATAAATGTATATTTAAATACAATATTGGCCTACCTGGTAAAAAGTTTTATATACTATTTTGATGTCCTTTTGGACACAAGAGGGCAGTATAGCCCTATGTTTGCTTTTTTGTTGAACCAAATAGCACTAAATAGCCTGTTTTTAACTTTTTCATTCTTCTTGAATTGCAAAAACAGAATAAAATGGGTTTAGTTGTGATATTTGTATACTTTTATATAGAAATAAATGGTATATAATTACATTTTTAGAAGATTTTTACTTTAATCCCTCGCCATAGCAAAACCGTTTGAGATATTTTTTATCCATTCACAATTTAGCATATTTAATGTAGTTTCATCATGTTGAAAAAGTTTGGTACGAATAAAATAAATAGTTTAAGAGGAGTGGCTAAAAATTCAGAGGCTGATTTTGCAAAAAAAATCACATTCAGACCAAAATATCTGACTTCCTGATGGCCAGAGCTATTGAATGTAAATTAGAAAGTTGTCCGGCTTGATGAGAACAATATACAAACTATTTTTTCTTTACTGTAGTTAAAAGTAACCCCCCCACTTTTGTCAAAAGCATGTTGAAAGTGACACACTTCCTGCTGCCAGTTGGTGGCGCTATAACTTTGACTCACAATAGCTACATCCATCTGATCGGCCTCTTACCACGAACACACTGCTGAAGTTTCATCAAGATCAGTTAATGTATGCAGAAGTTATTCCACTTCCGTGTTTCTCTTTTCTCGCCATAAATTCGATTCCTCGCCACAGCCAAACCGTTCGAGATATCAAAAATCCGTCCGCAATTTAGCATCCTCAAAGTCTTGACTACATGCACACCGAGTTTGAAGGGGACACGGTGAATTTTCTAGGAGGAGTATTTCACATTCCACAGCAAGCGTTTTCCAAACAACCCATAATAGCCGACTTCCTGTTGGGCTGGCGTAAAACTTGACCGGGGTAAAGTTGTTCGGCCCGATGAGATCTATATGTGTACCGAGTTTCATATTAATTCATGCGAGCGTGTTTGATATATGGATCAAGTTTTAGAACCCCGTTCAAGGGGGCGCTGTTGAGCCCCCCAGCCACGCCCGGGTACCAGCTTCAGCCCGGCCCTGATGGCCGTGGGTTCTGACCTGTGTGCAAAGTTTCAAGAGTTTTTGAGCACGTTAAGGACCCCAAAAGCCCCTGAAACCTTGATTAACAATATAAAAGCAATAGTCAAACCCCCCCCCTCCCCTCACACACACACAGACACAGAGAGAGGGAGAGAAAATTCTTCAGAAAATCCACATTCAAACCAAAATATCTCTCTTCCTGTTGGTCGGAGATGGTTAATGTCAATTAGAAAGTTGTCCGTCTTGATGAGAACAATACACATACCAAGTTTTGTTGCTGTTGATAAAACTAACCGCCCCATTTATGACTAAAGGTGGCGCTACTGAGCCCCTCACCACGCCCGTTTCTGAAACTTTGCACATGTCTACGGGCTAATAAATGTGATGTGTCTGTCGAGTTTCATCCAATTTCAAGTATGTTAAGAGTCTCAAAAGCATCAAAAAAGAATATTAAAGTTTGAAGCATTGCCATGGCAACAGTATTAAAGATATCAAAAATCGTTTCACAGGTCTACATCTGCCGTGTGTTTACATTATACACATAAAGTTTGAAGCAAATCGGGTAAAAATAAGAGGGTGATTTCAAAGCATTTTGAAAGTGACACACTTCCTGCTGCCAGTTGGTGGCGCTATAACTTTGACTCACAATAGTCACATCAATGTGATCGGCCTCTGACCACGAACACACTGTGGAAATTTTATCAAGATCAGTCAATGTATGCAGAAGTTATAATACACTTCCTGTGTCCCATTATTCGCCATAAATTCGTTTCCTCGCCACGGCCAAACCGTTCGAGATATCAAAAATCCGTCCCCAATTTATCATCCTCAATGTCTTGACTTCATGCACACAGAGTTTTGAGGCGAATGGATGAATTTCCTAGGAGGAGTACATCAAATTCCACAGCATGCGTTTTCCAAACAACCCATAATAGCCGACTTCCTGTTGGGCTGGCGTAAAACTTAGAGCACGAAAGTTGTTCAGCCCAATAAGATCTATATGTGTACCGAGTTTCATATTAATTCATGCAAGTGTGTTTGGTATATGGACCAAGTTTTCGGACCGCACTCGGACCCCATTCAAGGGGGCGCTGTCGAGCCCCCCTGCCACGCCCAGGTACCATCTTCAGCCCGGCCCTAATGGCCGCAGCTTCTGACCTGTGTGCAAAGTTTCATGAGTTTTTGAGCACGTTAAAGGCCCCAAAAGCCCCCGAACCCTTGAACAATAATAATAATAATAATAATAAATATATCTGCGAGCAGCGATTACGGGCCCAAGCCGGTGGCACCGCAACCCCGGTGCCTTTAGTTACCTAAAGGCACCGGGGTGGCGGTACCGCCGGCTTTGGCCCTCCATCGCTGCTCGCAGCTATATTTTATTATTATTATTAATATATATATATATATTATTGTTCAAAAGTTTGGGGTCAGTAAGATTTTTAATGTTTTTAGGAGAAGTCTCTTCTGCTCACCAAGGCTGCATTTATTGATTAAAAATACAAACAAAAACAGTAATATTGTGAAATATTATTCCAATTTAAAACAGCTGTTTTCAATTTTAAAATATTTTACATAGTAATTCATTTCTGTGATCAAAGTTGAGTTTTCAGCATCATTACTCAAGTCTTCAGTGTCACATGATCCTTCAGAAATCATACTAATATGATGATTGATGCTCAATAAATATTCATTATTATTTTCAATGTTGAAAATAGTTGTGTACAGATTTTTTTTTTTTCAAAATGCTTTGATGAATGTAAAGTTCAAAAGAACAGCATATATTTCAAATATATATATTTTTAACATTATAAATGTCTTTACTGTAACTGTTGATCAGTTTAACTCATCCTTCATAAATAAAAGTACTGATTTATTTTATTTCTTTCCCCCCAAAATAAAATTTTAATTATTACTAACCACAAACTTTTGAGCGGTAGTGTTTAACGTTACAAAAGCTTTAGATTTCAGATAAATGCTGTTCTTTTGAACTTTCTATTCATCAAAGACTGTACACAACTGTTTTCGACATTTAAAATAATAATGAATGTTTCTTGAGTATCAATCATCATATTAGAATAATTTCTGAAGGATCATGTGACAGTGACGACTGGAGTAATGATGCTGAAAACTCAGCTTTGATCACAGGAATAAATAACAGTTTAAAATATATTAAAATAGAAAGCAGCTGTTTTAAATTGGAATACTATTTTACAATATTACTGTTTTTGTTTGTATTTTTAATCAAATAAATGCAGCCTTGGTGAGCAGAAGAAACTTCTCTGTTATGTGCGCGCCACAGACTGCACGCACGTCCGCTTAGAGTTCCGCCTTTTGCCTTCCGTCAATATTACGTTATTAGAAAAATATTTTTTTAGAGAATCGATTTTTTGACATTTGTGAATCGATTCAGAATCGTCCACGTCCGCATCGCGATTCATCTAAGAATCAATTTTTTCTCCCACCCCTAGATTTCATACAACAGGTTAATAAACAGTTACAATTAAGTCACTTACATTTTAGATGCAATGTTGACTGTTTTTGTTCTGTTTCAGCAGCGAAAATAGTTAAACAAAGATCACGGCAGAACCATCACGCATCACGTGTTTTCTCATAACTGAACGATTCAGCATTTTTAACGAATCGGTTGACTCAAAGATTGAATGATCAATCCATAAACATCTGTCTTAATCATGATCGACTCATTCGAACGAATCGTTTGAACGAATGAATCAATGACTCGCTTATTAAGATGGATGCCTGGCGACACCTAATGGCGGTTTAGTGTTGTTTAAAAGCATCATTCTTTCCCACATGTGTGTGATTTGTGTGTGCAACATTATCATTATTTTTCTTTCACTATTATATTAGCGATTTAAAAGCACCCACTCGTGTCACACGTCGATTAACCGGTGGGAAAATATCCTCAGACACATACCTAATAAATGTATATTTAAATACAATATTGGCCTACCTGGTAAAAAGTTTTATATACTATTTTGATGTCCTTTTGGACACAAGAGGGCAGTATAGCCCTATGTTTGCTTTTTTGTTGAACCAAATAGCACTAAATAGCCTGTTTTTAACTTTTTCATTCTTCTTGAATTGCAAAAACAGAATAAAATGGGTTTAGTTGTGATATTTGTATACTTTTATATAGAAATAAATGGTATATAATTACATTTTTAGAAGATTTTTGCTTTAATCCCTCGCCATAGCAAAACCGTTTGAGATATTTTTTATCCATTCACAATTTAGCATATTTAATGTAGTTTCATCATGTTGAAAAAGTTTGGTACGAATAAAATAAATAGTTTAAGAGGAGTGGCTAAAAATTCAGAGGCTGATTTTGCAAAAAAATTCACATTCAGACCAAAATATCTGACTTCCTGATGGCCAGAGCTATTGAATGTAAATTAGAAAGTTGTCCGGCTTGATGAGAACAATATACAAACTATTTTTTCTTTACTGTAGTTAAAAGTAACCCCCCCACTTTTGTCAAAAGCATGTTGAAAGTGACACACTTCCTGCTGCCAGTTGGTGGCGCTATAACTTTGACTCACAATAGCTACATCCATCTGATCGGCCTCTTACCACGAACACACTGCTGAAGTTTCATCAAGATCAGTTAATGTATGCAGAAGTTATTCCACTTCCGTGTTTCTCTTTTCTCGCCATAAATTCGATTCCTCGCCACGGCCAAACCGTTCGAGATATCAAAAATCCGTCCGCAATTTAGCATCCTCAAAGTCTTGACTACATGCACACCGAGTTTGAAGGGGACACGGTGAATTTTCTAGGAGGAGTATTTCACATTCCACAGCAAGCGTTTTCCAAACAACCCATAATAGCCGACTTCCTGTTGGGCTGGCGTAAAACTTGACCGGGGTAAAGTTGTTCGGCCCGATGAGATCTATATGTGTACCGAGTTTCATATTAATTCATGCGAGCGTGTTTGATATATGGATCAAGTTTTAGAACCCCGTTCAAGGGGGCGCTGTTGAGCCCCCCAGCCACGCCCGGGTACCAGCTTCAACCCGGCCCTGATGGCCGTGGGTTCTGACTTGTGTGCAAAGTTTCAAGAGTTTTTGAGCACGTTAAGGACCCCAAAAGCCCCTGAAACCTTGATTAACAATATAAAAGCAATAGTCAAATCCCCCCCTCCCCTCACACACACACAGACACAGAGAGAGGGAGAGAAAATTCTTCAGAAAATCCACATTCAAACCAAAATATCTCTCTTCCTGTTGGTCGGAGATGGTTCATGTAAATTAGAAAGTTGTCCGTCTTGATGAGAACAATACACATACCAAGTTTTGTGATTCTAGGAAAAACTAAACCCCCATTTTTGACTAAAGGTGGCGCTACTGAGCCATTCCACCACCCCCGTTTCTGAAACTTTGCACATGTCTACTGGCTAATAAATGTGATGTGTCTGTTGAGTTTCATGCAATTTCAAGTATGTTAAGAGTCTCAAAAGCATCAAAAAAGAATATTAAAGTTTGATGCGTTGCCATGGCAACAGTATCTAAGATATCAATAATCCTTTCACAGGTTTACATCTGCCGTGTGTCTACATTGTACACATAAAGTTTGAAGCAAATCGGGTAAAAATAAGACACTGATTTCAAAGCATTTTGAAAGTGATGTACTTCCTGCTGCCTGTTGGTGGCGCTATAACTTTGACTCACAATAGTCACATCTGTGCGATCGGCCTCTTACAACGAACACACTGCTGAAGTTTCATCAAGATCAGTTAATGTATGCAGAAGTTATAACACACTTCCTGTTTCATTTTTTCGCCATAAATTTGTTTCCTCGCCACAGCCAAACCGTTCGAGATATCAAAAATCCGTCCGCAATTTAGCATCCTCAATGTCTTGACTTCATGCACACCGAGTTTGGAGGCGAATCGATGAATTCCCTAGGAGGAGTACATTAAATTCCACAGCATGCGTTTCCAAACAACGCTAAATAGCCAACTTCCTGTTTGGCTGGCGTAAAACTTAGAGCACGAAAGTTGTTCGGCCGGATGAGATCTATATGTGTACCGAGTTTCATATTATTACATGCAAGCGTGTTTGATTTATGGACACGTGTTCGGATCCCGTTCCAGGGGGCGCTGTCGAGCCCCCCTGCCACGCCCGGGTACCAGCTTCAGTCCGGCCCTGATGGCCGCGGGTTCTGACGTGTGTGCAAAATTTCAAGAGTTTTCGAGCATGTTAAGAGCCCCAAAAGTGCCCGAAAGGTTGACAAAATAATAATAATAATAATAATAATAAATATAGCTGCGAGCAGCGATTACGGGCCCAAGCCGGTGGCAACGCAACCCCGGTGCCTTTAGTTACCTAAAGGCACCGGGGTGGCGGTACCGCCGGCTTTGGCCCTCCATCGCTGCTCGCAGCTATATTTATATATATATATATATATATATATATTCATATATACAAACATATATATATATATATATGTATTTATATATGTGTATATATATATATATATATATATATATATACCGTTCAAAAGTTTGGGGTCAGGAAGATTTTTAATGTTTTTAGGAGAAGTCTCTTCTGCTCACCAAGGCTGCATTTATTGATTAAAAATACAAACAAAAACAGTAATATTGTGAAATATTATTCCAATTTAAAACAGCTGTTTTCAATTTTAAAATATTTTACATAGTAATTCATTTCTGTGATCAAAGTTGAGTCTTCAGCATCATTACTCCAGTCTTCAGTGTCACATGATCCTTCAGAAATCATACTAATATGATGATTGATGCTCAATAAATATTCATTATTATTTTCAATGTTGAAAACAGTTGTGTACAGATTTTTTTTTTTTTTTTCAAAATGCTTTGATGAATGTAACGTTCAAAAGAACAGCATTTATTTCAAATATATATTTTTTTAACATTATAAATGTCTCTACTGTAACTGTTGATCAGTTTAACTCATCCTTCATAAATAAAAGTACTGATTTATTTTATTTCTTTCCCCCAAAAATAAATTTTTAATTATTACTAACCCAAAACTTTTGAGCGGTAGTGTTTAACGTTACAAAAGCTTTAGATTTCAGATAAATGCTGTTCTTTTGAACTTTCTATTCATCAAAGACTGTAAACAACTGTTTTCGACATTTAAAATAATAATGAATGTTTCTTGAGTATCAATCATCATATTAGAATAATTTCTGAAGGATCATGTGACAGTGACGACTGGAGTAATGATGCTGAAAACTCAGCTTTGATCACAGGAATAAATAACAGTTTAAAAATATATTAAAATAGAAAGCAGCTGTTTTAAATTGGAATAATATTTTACAATATCACTGTTTTTGTTTGTATTTTTAATCAAATAAATGCAGCCTTGGTGAGCAGAAGAAACTTCTCTGTTATGTGCGCGCCACAGACTGCACGCACGTCCGCTTAGAGTTCCGCCTTTTGCCTTCCGTCAATATTATGTTATTAGAAAAATATTTTTTTAGAGAATCGATTTTTTGACATTTGTGAATCGATTCAGAATCGTCCACGTCCGCATCGCGATGCATCTAAGAATAAATTTTTTCTCCCACCCCTAGATTTCATACAACAGGTTAATAAACAGTTACAATTAAGTCACTTACATTTTAGATGCAATGTTGACTGTTTTTGTTCTGTTTCAGCAGCAAAAATAGTTAAACAAAGATCACGGCAGAACCATCACGCATCACGTGTTTTCTCATAACTGAACGATTCAGCATTTTTAACGAATCGGTTGACTCAAAGATTGAATGATCAATCCATAAACATCTGTCTTAATCATGATCGACTCATTCGAACGAATCGTTTGAACGAATGAATCAATGACTCGCTTATTAAGATGGATGCCTGGCGACACCTAATGGCGGTTTAGTGTTGTTTAAAAGCATCATTCTTTCCCACATGTGTGTGATTTGTGTGTGCAACATTATCATTATTTTTCTTTCACTATTATATTAGCGATTTAAAAGCACCCACTCGTGTCACACGTCGATTAACCGGTGGGAAAATATCCTCAGACACATACCTAATAAATGTATATTTAAATACAATATTGGCCTACCTGGTAAAAAGTTTTATATACTATTTTGATGTCCTTTTGGACACAAGAGGGCAGTATAGCCCTATGTTTGCTTTTTTGTTGAACCAAATAGCACTAAATAGCCTGTTTTTAACTTTTTCATTCTTCTTGAATTGCAAAAACAGAATAAAATGGGTTTAGTTGTGATATTTGTATACTTTTATATAGAAATAAATGGTATATAATTACATTTTTAGAAGATTTTTACTTTAATCCCTTTCCATAGCAAAACCGTTTGAGATATTTATTATCCATTCACAATTTAGCATATTTAATGTAGTTTCATCATGTTGAAAAAGTTTGGTACGAATAAAATAAATAGTTTAAGAGGAGTGGCTAAAAATTCAGAGGCTGATTTTGCAAAAAAATTCACATTCAGACCAAAATATCTGACTTCCTGATGGCCAGAGCTATTGAATGTAAATTAGAAAGTTGTCCGGCTTGATGAGAACAATATACAAACTATTTTTTCTTTACTGTAGTTAAAAGTAACCCCCCCACTTTTGTCAAAAGCATGTTGAAAGTGACACACTTCCTGCTGCCAGTTGGTGGCGCTATAACTTTGACTCACAATAGCTACATCCATCTGATCGGCCTCTTACCACGAACACACTGCTGAAGTTTCATCAAGATCAGTTAATGTATGCAGAAGTTATTCCACTTCCGTGTTTCTCTTTTCTCGCCATAAATTCGATTCCTCGCCACAGCCAAACCGTTCGAGATATCAAAAATCCGTCCGCAATTTAGCATCCTCAAAGTCTTGACTACGTGCACACCGAGTTTGAAGGGGACACGGTGAATTTTCTAGGAGGAGTATTTCACATTCCACAGCAAGCGTTTTCCAAACAACCCATAATAGCCGACTTCTTGTTGGGCTGGCGTAAAACTTGACCGGGGTAAAGTTGTTCGGCCCGATGAGATCTATATGTGTACCGAGTTTCATATTAATTCATGCGAGCGTGTGTGATATATGGATCAAGTTTTAGAACCCCGTTCAAGGGGGCGCTGTTGAGCCCCCCAGCCACGCCCGGGTACCAGCTTCAGCCCGGCCCTGATGGCCGTGGGTTCTGACCTGTGTGCAAAGTTTCAAGAGTTTTTGAGCACGTTAAGGACCCCAAAAGCCCCTGAAACCTTGATTAACAATATAAAAGCAATATTCAAACCCCCCCCCCCCCCCCCCCCCCTCCCCTCACACACACACAGACACAGAGAGAGGGAGAGAAGATTCTTCAGAAAATCCACATTCAAACCAAAATATCTCTCTTCCTGTTGGTCGGAGATGGTTCATGTAAATTAGAAAGTTGTCCGTCTTGATGAGAACAATACACATACCAAGTTTTGTGATTCTAGGAAAAACTAAACCCCCATTTTTGACTAAAGGTGGCGCTACTGAGCCATTCCACCACCCCCGTTTCTGAAACTTTGCACATGTCTACTGGCTAATAAATGTGATGTGTCTGTTGAGTTTCATGCAATTTCAAGTATGTTAAGAGTCTCAAAAGCATCAAAAAAGAATATTAAAGTTTGATGCGTTGCCACGGCAACAGTATCTAAGATATCAATAATCCTTTCACAGGTTTACATCTGCCGTGTGTCTACATTGTACACATAAAGTTTGAAGCAAATCGGGTAAAAATAAGACACTGATTTCAAAGCATTTTGAAAGTGATGTACTTCCTGCTGCCTGTTGGTGGCGCTATAACTTTGACTCACAATAGTCACATCTGTGCGATCGGCCTCTTACAACGAACACACTGCTGAAGTTTCATCAAGATCAGTTAATGTATGCAGAAGTTATAACACACTTCCTGTTTCATTTTTTCGCCATAAATTTGTTTCCTCGCCACGGCCAAACCGTTCGAGATATCAAAAATCCGTCCGCAATTTAGCATCCTCAATGTCTTGACTTCATGCACACCGAGTTTGGAGGCGAATCGATGAATTCCCTAGGAGGAGTACATTAAATTCCACAGCATGCGTTTCCAAACAACGCTAAATAGCCAACTTCCTGTTTGGCTGGCGTAAAACTTAGAGCACGAAAGTTGTTCGGCCGGATGAGATCTATATGTGTACCGAGTTTCATATTATTACATGCAAGCGTGTTTGATTTATGGACACGTGTTCGGATCCCGTTCCAGGGGGCGCTGTCGAGCCCCCCTGCCACGCCCGGGTACCAGCTTCAGTCCGGCCCTGATGGCCGCGGGTTCTGACGTGTGTGCAAAATTTCAAGAGTTTTCGAGCATGTTAAGAGCCCCAAAAGTGCCCGAAAGGTTGACAAAATAATAATAATAATAATAATAAAATATATAAATATAGCTGCGAGCAGCGATTACGGGCCCAAGCCGGTGGCACCGCAACCCCGGTGCCTTTAGTTACCTAAAGGCACCGGGGTGGCGGTACCGCCGACTTTGGCCCTCCATCGCTGCTCGCAGCTATATTTATATATATATATATATATATATATATATATATATATATATATATTATACAAACATATATATATATATATATATATATATATATATATATATACACACACCGTTCAGAAGTTTGGGGTCAGGAAGATTTTTTATGTTTTTAGGAGAAGTCTCTTCTGCTCACTAAGGCTGCATTTATTTGATTAAAAATACAAACAAAAACAGTAATATTGTGAAATATTATTCCAATTTAAAACAGCTGTTTTCCATTTTAAAATATTTTACACTGTAATTAATTTATGTGATCAAAGCTGAGTTTTCAGCATCATTACTCCCGTCTTCAGTGTCACATGATCCTTCAGAAATCATTCTAATATGATGATTGATGGTCAATAAATATTAATTATTATTTTCAATGTTGAAAACAGTTGTGTACAGATTTTTTTTCAAAATGCGTTGATGAATGTAAAGTTCAAAAGAACAGCATTTATTTCAAATATAATTTTTTTTTAACATTATAAATGTCTGTACTGTAACTTTTGATCAGTTTAACTCATTCTCGATGAATAAAAGTATTGATTTATTTTATTTCTTTCCCCCAAAATTTAAATTTAAATTATTACTGACCCCAAACTTCTGAACGGTAGTGTTTAATGTTACAAAAGCTTTAGATTTCAGATAAATGCTGTTCTTTTGAACTTTCTATTCATCAAAGACTGTACACAACTGTTTTCGACATTTAAAATAATAATGAATGTTTCTTGAGCATCAATCATCATATTAGAATAATTTCTGAAGGATCATGTGACAGTGACGACTGGAGTAATGATGCTGAAAACTCAGCTTTGATCACAGGAATAAATAACAGTTTAAAATATATTAAAATAGAAAGCAGCTGTTTTAAATTGGAATACTATTTTACAATATTACTGTTTTTGTTCGTATTTTTAATCAAATAAATGCAGCCTTGGTGAGCAGAAGAAACTTCGCTTAAAAATCTTACTGACGCCAAACAGTAGTGTATATATATTATATTAAAATGTAAGGGATAAGACACAGGTAATTTTACTTGCCTGACCTGATTAGAACAATGAAAAAACTTAAATGAAAAAATGGAATCACTAAAACGAGGGCGCGATTGAACAGTGGACACATAAAAACATACTGTCATTTTGTTCAGAACATCATTCAAACTGCAAAGTGTTAACTTATATTTTTGTACAGTAGCAAAAAACACAACATTGTGCTTTTTTAAAATACATTTAAGCAATCCGCCTAGAAAATGAAACTAAAATGCTCACGGCTGCACAGGCATTCATAATGGTGCGCGTCCTCAGCGAGGAACGAGCAGAACAGAGTCAACGTTTTTTAGGTCATTCCTCCTTCCATAGAAATTTATTGAAAACGCTCGCTCTGCTCCGCACCATTATCAATGTCCGTGCGGACGAACATATTTTACTTTCGTTTTTAAGTTAGCGATTAAAAAGCCCCCAGCGGTGTCACACGTCAGTTAACCGGTGGTAAAATATTCCCACCGTCACATACCTAGTATATTTTTATATAGATATAATAGGCCTACCTGATTTTGAACACAAGAGGGCAGTATAGCACTATGTTTGACTTTATTTATTTATTGTTTAGACTAAACAACCATTCTGGCAGTTTTTAAACTTAAACTTCATTCTTAAATTGAAAAAAAAGAATAAAATGAGTTAAGTTCTGATATTTGTATACTTTTATATAGTAATAAATGGTGTATAATTACATTTTTAGAATATATGACCCTTTAAGTGTTAGCTTTTTAGACAATACTTTAATCCCTCGCCATAGCAAAACCGTTTGAGATATTTATTATCCGTTCACAATTTAGCATCATTAATATATTTTTATCATGTTGAAAAAGTTTGGTGGGAATAAAATAAACCACTTAGATAAAGGTGGCTAAAAATTCAGAGGCTGATTTTGCAAAAAAATCCACATTCAGACCAAAATATCTGACTTCCTGATGGTCAGAGCTAATGACTTTAAATTAGAAAGTTGTCCGGGTCGATGAGATCAATATATGAACTTTTTTTTACTGTAGTTAAAACTAACCCCCCCACTTTTGTCAAAAGCATGTTGAAAGTGACACACTTCCTGCTGCCAGTTGGTGGCGCTATAACTTTGAATCACAATAGCTACATCCATCTGATCGGCCTCTTACCACGAACACACTGCTGAAGTTTCATCAAGATCAGTTAATGTATGCAGAAGTTATTCCACTTCGTGTTTCTCTTTTCTCGCCATAAATTCGATTCCTCGCCACGGCCAAACCGTTCGAGATATCAAAAATCCGTCCGCAATTTAGCATCCTCAAAGTCTTGACTACATGCACACCGAGTTTGGAGGGGACACGGTGAATTTTCTAGGAGGAGTATTTCACATTCCACAGCAAGCGTTTTCCAAACAACCCATAATAGCCGACTTCCTGTTGGGCTGGCGTAAAACTTGACCAGGGGAAAGTTGTTCGGCACGATGAGATCTATATGTGTACCGAGTTTCATATTAATTCATGCAAGCGTGTTTGATATATGGACCAAGTTTTAAAACCCCGTTCAAGGGGGCGCTGTTGAGCCCCCCAGCCACGCCCGGGTACCAGCTTCAGCCCGGCCCTGATGGCCGTGGGTTCTGACCTGTGTGCAAAGTTTCAAGAGTTTTTGAGCACGTTAAGGACCCCAAAAGCCCCTGAAACCTTGATTAACAATGTAAAAGCAATAGTCAAATCCCCCCCCCCCCCCCCCTCCCCTCACACACACACAGACACAGAGAGAGGGAGAGAAAATTCTTCAGAAAATCCACATTCAAACCAAAATATCTCTATTCCTGATGGTCGGAGATGGTTAATGTAAATTAGAAAGTTGTCCGTCTTGATGAGAACAATACACATACCAAGTTTTGTTGCTGTTGATAAAACTAACCCCCCCACTTATGACTAAAGGTGGCGCTACTGAGCCCCTCACCACGCCCGTTTCTGAAACTTTGCACATGTCTACTAGGTAATAAATGTAATGTGTCTGTCGAGTTTCATGCAATTTCAAGCATGCTAAGAGTCTCAAAAGCATCAAAAAAGAATATTGATGTTTGATGCGTTGCCATGGCAACAGTATTAAAGATATCAAAAATCCTTTCACAGGTCTACATCTGCCGTGTGTTTACATTATACACATAAAGTTTGAAGCAAATCGGGTAAAAATAAGAGGGTGATTTCAAAGCATTTTGAAAGTGACACACTTCCTGCTGCCAGTTGGTGGCGCTATAACTTTGACTCACAATAGTCACATCAATGTGATCGGCCTCTGACCACGAACACACTGCTGAAGTTTAATCAAGATCAGTTAATGTATGCAGAAGTTATAACACACTTCCTGTGTCCCATTATTCGCCATAAATTCGTTTCCTCGCCTCGGCCAAACCGTTCGAGATATCAAAAATCCGTCCGCAATTTATCATCCTCAATGTCTTGACTTCATGCACACCGAGTTTTGAGGCGAATGGATGAATTTCCTAGGAGGAGTACATCAAATTCCACAGCATGCGTTTTCCAAACAACCCATAATAGCCGACTTCCTGTTTGGCTGGCGTAAAAAGTAAAAGTACGAAAGTTGTTTGGCCCGATGAGATCTATATGTGTACCGAGTTTCATATTATTATATGCAAGCGTGTTTGATTTATGGACCAAGTTTTCGGACCCTGTTCAAGGGGGCGCTGTTGAGCCCCCCTGCCACGCCCGGGTACCAGCTTCAGCCCGGCCCTGATGGCCGCGGGTCCTGACCTGTGTGCAAAGTTTTAAGAGTTTTCGAGCATGATAAGAGCCCCAAAAGTGCCCGAAAGGTTGACAGAAAAATAATAAATAATAATAATAAATAATCCTACCGAAAACAATAGGGCCTTCGCCCTTTCAGGGCTTGGGCCCTAATAATCCTACCGGAAACAATAGGGCCTTCGCCCTTTCAGGGCTTGGGCCCTAATAATAAATAATCCTACCGGAAACAATAGGGCCTTCGCCCTTTCAGGGCTTGGGCCCTAATAATCCTAACGAAAACAATAGGGCCTTCGCCCTTTCAGGGCTTGTGCCCTAATAATCCTACCGAAAACAATAGGGCCTTTGCCCTTTCAGGGCTTGGGCCCTAATAATCCTACCGAAAACAATAGGGCCTTCGCCCTTTCAGGGCTTGGGCCCTAATAATAATAAACAATAATCCTACCGAAAACAATAGGGCCTTCGCCCTTTCAGGGCTTGGGCCCTAATAAACAATAATCCTACCGAAAACAATAGGGCCTTCGCCCTTTCAGGGCTTGGGCCCTAATAATCCTACCGGAAACAATAGGGCCTTCGCCCTTTCAGGGCTTGGGCCCTAATAATAATAACTAGAATGTACATTTCCTGAAGAAAATGTGAAGTGGTGCTTGCAGTGGCAAAACTCGCCACTCGGTTGCTAGGGTGTTGTACATGATTGCATACGAGCCAACAACCATGTCTGTACGATGTTGTGGAGCTGAAATATGGCTTCTATATGTTGCAATATGGTTGCTAGGTGGCTCTAAATGGTTGCTAGGGTGTGAATACACAGTTACCATGGTGATATTTACAGACTGTTTTCCAACTGAAACTAATGAGCCAACCCCCATCTCTATACAATATTCTGATGCAGAGATGTAGGTCTTGTAAAATGGTTGCTAGGGTACTCTGTTTGGTTGCTATGTAGATGCTTGTCTGCTGCTAATGATGAAACTGCAAAGGCTTCTTGTCAGTATGAATGATATAAACCAACTCCCATCTCTATACGATGTTCTGATGCAGAGATATACGTTTTGCTAAACGGTTGCTAGGGTACTCTGTTTGGTTGCTAGCGAGTGGCTTGTCAGCTGCCAATCATGAAACTCCAAAGGCTTCTTGTCACTATGAATGATATAAACCAACACCCATGCCTCTGCGACATTCAGAATGGAAGATATGCCTCTTTGGATTTTGGTTGCTAGGGTACTCTGTTTGGTTGCTATGGAGTGGCTTGTCAGCTGTCAATGATGAAATTCCAAAGGCTTCTTGTCAGTATGAATTATATAATCCAACTCCCATGCCTCTGTGACATTCAGAATGGAAGATATGCCTCTTTGGATTTTGGTTGCTAGGGTACTCTGTTTGGTTGCAATGGAGTTACTTGGCAGCTGCCAATGATGCAATTCCAAAGGCTTCTTCTCACTATGAATGATATAAACCAACTCCCATGCCTCTGTGACATTCAGAATGGAAGATATCCCTCTTTGGATTTTGGTTGCTAGGGTACTCTGTTTGGTTGCTAGGGAGTGTCTTGGCAGCTGTCAATCATGAAACTCAAAGGCTGCTTGTCAATATGAATGATATAAACCAACTCCCATGCCTCTGTGACATTCAGAATGGAAGATATCCCTCTATGAATTTTGGTTGCTCAGGTGCTCGACAATGGTTGCTAGGGAGGGGCTAGGAAGTGTTGAAGTGATTCATGATTGGCTGTTTGCTGCCCCGAGTCAAATGAGACCACCCCCATGTTTCTATGACAATTCAGTCCGGAGATATCCCTTTGATCTCTTTCAATGGAAGTCTATGTGACTTGTTGCTAAGGTGCTCTAAATGGTTGCTAGGGCGTGGCTTGATAGATTCACAATGATCCTGAGAGACTGATTGGTCGTCTGAGTAAAATTAGCCCTCCCCTTGTCTCTATGACACTGTGATCCAGAGCTACGTTCAATACAAAGTCCCTATGCAATTTACCATAGTAGGAAAAGCATGTGTGTTTCACGGGACATTCCTTCCCCATAGTAAGTCAATGGGGCAACTTTGGGCTTCTCCTGCCCCCCAGGGGTGCTACTTTTACCCCATTGTGAGGTATGTTCTTACAGAGCCTGTCAGCCTCTTCAAATGTGGCAAATCACACGTTTCTGCGAAATCCTCGCTCAGAGCTATGACTCGTCAAAGTTTTTTGCAATGTTAAGTCTATGCGGTTTTTTTGGCCCGTTTTTTGCCCCTGGGGCGAACACCGTACCCCCGATCGCTTATAAAAGTAATAGCACACCTCTCCTCAATGAGCCGGTCGATTTGACACCTCATTCATGGGTCTGTGACAAACGGTGCGGGACGAGTTACGCGCCGGAAAAAAAAAAGTGGAATAAAAATAATAATAACTAGAAAAAAAAGTTTGTTGAGACAAACTTTAAGTTGGCTTGAGAAAGCCTGACCAGAGAGTTTGAAGAAGTTTAAAGAAGTTAGAAGTTTAAAGTAGCTTCAAGTTAGATTGATAGATTAGTTAGAAAGAAATAATAGTTGGGAAGAAAGAAAGAAAGAAAGAAAGAAAGAAAGAAAGAAAGAAAGAAAGAAAGAAAGAAAGAAAGAAAGAAAGAAAGAAAGAAAGAAAGAAAGAAAGAAAAAGATTAGTTAGAAAGAAAGAAAGGATAGACAGAAATAAAGAAAAAAGAGAAATAAGAAGGAATTGTAAGTAGAAAGAAAGAAAGATTAGTTAGAAAGAAAGAGATAGAAAGAAAGAAAGAAAGAAAGAAAGAAAGAAAGAAAGAAAGAAAGAAAGAAAGAAAGAAAGAAAGAAAGAAGAAAGAAAGAAAGAAAAGACAGAAATAAATAAAAAAGAGATAAAGAAATAAGAAGGAAAGAGTAGGTAGAAAGAAAGAAAGAAAGAAAGAAAGAAAGAAAGAAAGAAAGAAAGAAAGAAAGAAAGAAAGAAGAAAGATTAGTTAGAAAGAAAGAAAGAAAAAAGAAAGATTAGTTAGAAACAAAGAAAGAAAGAAAAAGAAAGATTAGTTAGAAAGAAAGACAAAGAAAGAAAGAAAGAAAGAAAGAAAGAAAGAAAGAAAGAAAGAAAGAAAGAAAGAAAGAAAGAAAGAAAGAAAAGAAAGATTAGTCAGAAAGAAAGAAAAAATAAAGATTATTAAGAAAGAAAGAAAAAAAGAAAGATTAGTTAGAAATAAAGAAAAAATAAAGATTATTAAGAAAGAAAGAAAGAAAGAAAGAAAGAAAGAAAGAAAGAAAGAAAGAAAGAAAGAAAGAAAGAAAGGAAAAAAGATTAGTTAGAAAGAAAGAAAAGAAAGAAAGATTAGTTAGAAAGAAATAAAGAAATAAATAAAAAAAGAAAGAAAGAAAGAAAGAAAAATTAGTTAGAAAGAAAGAAAAAGAAAAAAGAAAGATTAGTTAGAAAGAAAGAAAAAGAAAAAAGAAAGATTAGTTAGTTAGAAAGAAAGAAAGAAAGAAAGAAAGAAAGAAAGAACGAAAGAAAGAAAGAAAAAAAGATTAGTTAGAAAGAAAGAAAGAAAGAAAGAAAGAAAGAAAGAAAGAAAGAAAGAAAGAAAGTAAAAAGATTAGTTAGAAAGAAAGAAAGAAAGAAAGAAAGAAAGAAAGAAAGAAAGAAAGAAAGAAAAAAAGATTAGTTAGAAAGAAAGAAAGAAAGAAAGAAAGAAAGAAAGAAAGAAAGAAAGAAAGAAAGAAAGAAAAGATTAGTTAGAAAGAAAGAAAGAAAGAAAGAAAGAAAGAAAGAAAGAAAGAAAGAAAAAAAAGATTAGTTAGAAAGAAAGAAAGAAAGAAAGAAAGAAAGAAAGAAAGAAAGAAAGAAAGAAAGAAAGAAAGAAAGAAAGTTCAGTTTATTGAAGTTGCATCTTATATCATATTTACATACAATGCAAGAGCAAAAATCTTAGGTCTCCCCTCCTCCTGACCAACAGCAGCTTAAAGTGCCTATATCCATATTTTAAGAACACACACACACACACACACACACACACACACACACACACACACACACACACTCCAACAACTATGATAAGCACAATGATAAAAAATGTATAATAAACACAATAATAGAGTCACAATAAAATACAGTATATTACATCTCCATAATAAATAATGGTCTATCTACTGTTAAGAAGCCTAATAGCTTGGTGAAAAAAAGAGTCTCTAAGTCTGCAGGTTTTTGCTCTCAGACTGCAGTAGCGCCTGCCAGAGGGAAGCTGCTGGAAAAGGTCGCTGTTAGGGTGACTGGGGTCCCTGACAATCTTTTGGGCCTTCTTCTTGCACCTCTCCTGATACAGGTCTGCTATAGGTGTAAGCTCACAGCCGCATATTTTCTGAGCAGTTTTAACCACTCTTTGTATTGCTCTGCGGCTGTTTGTAGTGCAGTTACCATACCAGGAGGTGATAGCCCCTGTGAGGACACTTTCAATTGTACCCCGATAGAAGGCACAGAGAACATTGGTGCCCATGCCAAATTTCCTCAAACGCCTAAGGTGGAATAGGCGTTGCTGGGCCTTCCCCACTATTCCTGTAGTGTGTAGGTCCCAGGTGAGGTTATTGGTGATGTTGATCCCCAGGAACTTAAAACTGCTCACCCTTTCCACAGCATTCCCCTGAATCATCAAAGGAGTCAATTCAGCTCTCTTCCTCTTCCTGAAGTCCACCACCAGCTCTTTCGTTTTTGCCACATTTAGTGTCAAATTGTTATCCTGACACCATTGTACCAGATTCCCAACTTCCTCTTTGTACAATAACTCGTTGTCACCTCTAATCAGACCCACTACCGTGGTATCATCAGCATACTTTATGATGAGGTTTGATGAGTGTAATGGTGTACAGTCATATGTGTACAGTGAGTAAAGAAGAGGACTAAGCACACAGCCTTGGGGCGCTCCGGTACTCACGGTTAGAGGAGCGGAGGTGATGGACCCCATCCTAACCACCTGACGGCGGTTACTTAGGAAGTCCAGGATGAGATTGCAGGTGTCAGGTGGAAAACCAAGGCTGCTAAGTTTTGTAACCAGTCTAGAGGGGATTATTGTATTAAATGCCGAGCTGTAGTCAATAAAAAGAATTCTGACATAAGAGTTTCCATTTTCCAGGTGCGTGAGTGTTTTGTGGAGTACTGTAGATATAGCATCCTCTGTGGATCTATTTTCTCGATAGGCAAACTGATGGTGATCCAGAGTTTTTGGGACAAGAGTGCTGATGTAATCTCTTATAAGCCGTTCAAAGCATTTGCTCACTATAGGAGTGAGAGCAACAAGGCCGCCAATCATTTAGACACATGATTTTTCTCTTCTTGGGAATTGGAACTATTACAGAGGATTTAAAGCAAGAAGGAAATACAGAGAGAGACAGACAGCGGTTAAAAATGTCCGCAAACACACCTGCAAGTTGTGATGCGCAGGTTCTAATCACCCGGCCAGGAATCCCATCCGGCCCAGCAGCTTTTCGGATGTTCACCCGTTCAAACACACGTCGCACATCACCCTCTGTGATGTGGAATTTCCTTGGTGTGTTGTTGGGAGTGTTTGCACTGCTTAAGGGACTACTCTGAGGGGTCGTGTTGGTGTTTTCAAACCGGGCATAAAAAAGATTCAGCTCATCTGGCAGTGTAGGCAAGACATTAGTTGTATAACTAGGTCTTGCCTTAAAGTCCGATATAGAATGTATACCCTGCCATACCCTGCGTGTGTCGTTTTCACTCAGCTGTCTCTCAATTTTTTCCTTATATTGCCTCTTTGCCAGCTTAATTGCCTTGCGGAGGTTGTATTGAGCTATTTTCTTCTCCTCCAAATTCCCAGAAGAATAGGCTTTGTCTCTAGCAGTGAGGGCTAATCTTACAGAGTGATCAAGCCATGCTTTTTGATTGGGAAAAACACGGACTGATTGCATAGGGACAATGTCTTCAAAGCACTTCAGTATAAAACATATCACTACGTCGGCATATTCATGAATATCAGCAGTCGCCTCCCAAAACACCTCCCAATCCACAGTCTCAAAACAGTCCTGGAGCTCAGCATCCGATTGGTCGGACCAGCGAGGGATTAACCTCATGGTGGGCGCTGTCTGCTTTAACTTATGCTTATAGGCTGGCAGCAGCAAAATAGAGGCGTGGTCTGACTTCCCGAACGGTGGCCGGAGGAGGGGTTTGTAAGCATTGCGGAAGGGAGAATAGCAGTGATCTAAAGTTTTTCTGCCGCGAGTTTTGAAATGAATATGCTGCAAATATTTCGGCAGTACCTTGCTCAAAGAAGCTTGATTAAAATCTCCAAGCAATATGGAAGCTGCCTCCGGATATTTATCTTCAACGTAAGCGACTAAAGAAAAGATTAGTTAGAAAGAAAGAAAGAAAGTAAAAAGATTAGTTAGAAAGAAAGAAAGAAAGAAAGAAAGAAAGAAAGAAAGAAAGAAAGAAAGAAAGAAAGAAAGAGATTACTTAGTTAGAAAGATAGATAGATTAGTTAGAAAGAAAGATAGATAAGTTAGTTAGAAAGATAGATAGATTAGTAAGAAAGATAGATATATAAGTTAGTTAAAAAGATAGATAGATTAGTTAAGAAAGAAAGATACGTTAGTTAGAAAGATAGATAGATTAGTTAGAAAGATAGAAAGATTAGTTAAAAAGAAAGAAAGATGGATTAGTAAGAAAGAAAGATAGATAAGTTAGTTAGAAAGATAGATAGATTAGTAAGAAAGAAAGATAGATATGTTAGTTAGAAAGATAGATAGATTAGTAAGAAAGAAAGAAAAAAGATAGATAAGTTAGTTAGAAAGATAGATAGATTAGTTAGAAAGAAATATAAGTTAGTTAGAAAGATAGATTAGTTAGAAAGAAAGAAAGATAGATAAGTTAGTTAGAACAATAGAAAGATTAGTAAGAAAGAAAGAAAGAAAGAAAGAAAGAAAGAAAGAAAGAAAGAAAGAAAGAAAGAAAGAAAGAAAGAAAGATAGGTTAGTTAGAAAGATAGATTAGTTAGAAAGAAAGAAAGATAGATGAGTTAGTTAGAAAGATAGATAGATTAGTAAGAAAGAAAGAAAGAAAGATCGATAAGTTAGTTAGAAAGATAGATAGATTAGTTAGAAAGAAAGACAGATTGATAAGTTAGATAGATAGATAGATAGATAGATAGATAGATAGATAGATAGATAGATAGATAGATAGATAGATAGATAGATAGATAGATAGATAGATAGATAGATAGATAGATAGATAGATAGATAGATAGATAGATAGAGATGGTGGACAACCAAAATGCCTATTACCGCCGCGCCAGCTGCCGCGGCGAAATCACCGCGGCGAAAATAAACCAGCCGCATTTCAAAGTCGTTCCCGAAATGACCACCAGGTGGCGCAAAGGGACATTGTGCAAAACAGCAGCAATTGCCGCATTTTAAAATGTAAGTGGGTTAAATAAAAAACCCTAAGCCTAATAGGCATATTTTTCATATATATAAATAGGCCTATTAGGCTACAACAGAATAGAACCAAAGATAGAATAAATTTTAGAACTGAAAAAATAGAATCAAAAGTTAAAAATAGAGGCGATATTAGGAGCAATGACGCGGAATATTTTTACTATTCTATTGAGGAATTAGATAAATGAAGAGCTCTCGTGAGCGATACAATTGCATAGTAATTTATAGTGATTTCAAAAGCAGTCCTTAAAAAAAAAATAATACATGGAGTAGTGTGGCATAATTTTTGAGAGATTACTCGGAACGCGTTTTAGTTAAGATCCTGGTTCCAATGCCCTTAATCTATATAGGCTAGGCTACTGCTTTAAAAAAAATGTCACAATGCGTTTTGAGATTGTTTTGAATTAAACATTGAAGTTTAAAATGTAGTGTTTTGGCACACCAGGCCGAGTGGCGTTACGCGTTGTTCAAAAATCAGGTTTTATTCTGGCATGTTGAATTGGCGTTAGATTTTTTTTTTTTTTGATTTATTAGATTTAGATTTTAGATTTCGTTAGATTTTTTTTTCTCACAACAGCTAAAATAACTAATATATGCCTTGTCTTAATATGACCTACTTAATATAGGCAATAGGCATATAATAGCCTATATAATAAATTAGCAAAACTTGGCCACTAAATATTTAATTTTCAATTATTTTAATTATCACAATTAAAGTTTTAATTTTATTAAATTGAACAAGCGCAACAATCAGCATTTAATCAAATATTCTAAAAGATGTATTAATAATAATAATGTTATTTCGTTTTTTCGACATGTGTGCGTGCAACAAGCAAGATGTGTATTTGTAAATCCGGTGATGCGTGCATTGATTTTTATCAATAAACTAGTGTTTTCTGACAGTGTCGACTGCAAAGATGACGTTGACGATCGCCATATTTGTAGTGAACGCACCTAGAGAGAAATGCACATAAAGACATAATCAGAGAGTAGCCTTTTTCTTTTCGTTTTGAATTATTTCGTTTGAAGACATTTCAAGCTTTGTGTATTTGATGTATTTATCATGTCTGTGTGAGGCATACGCTGAGTTTCGTTAAGTTAGGAGGATGAGATGCGCTCCAGCTGACGTGCAATGCAAGTGACCGCGCGGGCGCCTCCATGATTAGTGTCTGTTATATTTGCTTCTCTTACTTATTTAAATCCAGGCAATTGGTTGATGAAAAATTGATTAAAATTAAGATACAATTTATAGAAAACGAAATTCACTTAAAAGAAAGGTTTTCTACTAACCAAAACTTAATGAAGTGGTCAAAATCATGTCTGACCCACTCCATATCCATTTCTCGATATAATGCATCCTATCTTACTCGTGCTGTTCACTTTTCATATTCAACATAGATGGAAAAAAATAACATTATAATATTTTAACAAATATGATACTAAATGAGATTATTTAATGGCTACAACAGTATAGTAGGCCTATAGACTTTTTTTTTTAGAATAGAATTTTGCTGTCTACTTGCATATTAGTGTCAGCTGGGAAGGAAATATAGAGACCAGACCTCTTGGAACTTTAATTGAATACATAGCGTTGGTAAAGCATACTGAAATTACATCCCTACAAATTTATTAGGCCCTACTGAAAATAAATGTATCGAATTTAAGCAAAGTAGCCTAAATGTTAAGACTGTAAGCCCTTTGCTTTTTTACGTAGCCTATAAAGGACTCTTATAGCCGACTTTGTGTTAATTTAATTTGTAGAGGATTTTTTTAACTCAAACATTAACACTGAAATAAATGAAACTAAATTATTGTAAATTTTTTGGCACACCACGACGAGTGGCGCTATGCATTGTTCTAAAGCCAGGTTTTATTCTGGCATGTTGAATTAGTGTTCGACAAACGCGGCGGCGCGTTCATTTGAATGAAGAGCGTTTGAGCGAACACACACTGGAACGTTAGGCCATGTCGCAACGAGTGAATCGTGGCCGAGTGGTTGAACCTACGTCACGATCATTTAGATAACACGGGTTCGAATCCCGGGCTAACTTGGACTACTGATATTTTTAAATTAGCCTATTAATGCATTTTATAGTCTATTGTTGATGCAGAGAGATTTGTCTAGTTCTAAAACATAGTTTTTTGCTTATAGCCTATTTACAAAATAAAATCACCATGCATTTCCATTTTACACTAAGGAACAAATATTATACAATGACTTTACTTCTGTAGCCTATAATAATTCCAATCGTAATTTCAAAAGCAGTTCTGTTAATATATATATATATATATATATATATATATATATATATATATATATATATATATATATATATATATGTATATATATATATAGCCTATGACGTTTAAACGACAAACAATAAAATCAGAACCAGTATTCTGTTGCGTTCATGGTTTCAGTGGCAGTAATGCATCCACGGCTTTTCAAAATGTCACAAAGCGTTTTGAGATTGTTTTGAATGAAATATTGAAGTTTATAATTAAGTGTTTTGGCACACCACGACGAGTGGCAAACTCTTTGTTTTGTTTTGCAAACTCAGCTAGCCTGTGGGGGGTTTGGAGAAGGCAATAGTTGCTTTATCGTGGGGGTGCAGGACAGAGGTGTTAATGTTCCGTCTTTCATATGGAGAGTGTCGGAGCCAGCCTGATGAGCAGGCAAAGGCTAAATTCTTTTAAGGATTAATCTCAAAATCTCCAAAAGTCCATAGCCTATGTACAGTAGGCCATATATCTTATTAAATTATATATTGTAGTTTTATTGATTGTATTTAAAGGTTTTCCACACACAATTTCAATTTAGCAGATACAGAGCTCTTTAATTCGCGACCCACCTCGTTTTATTGTAAGGTGAATTCAGCAAGGCATGTTGTATCTTTGAAGGAACAAAAGCTATTTGTTACAGTTTTTTCTTTCGTGATTTGTGTGGATGACACACAGCGACATATACAGTATTATCAGCTGTATTATTAATGCTTAATTTCGAGAAAGACCCGCCGCGCGCAGTGAGGGAGACCAAACTTAGTAAAAAAATATCCAGCGCGAGAGAGGCAAAGAAAAACGCCTGTTCTTAATTTATGTTGCTTTGAACTTTTTTCGTTTTGTACCGTTTTATTTTTTTTATTTAGCTGCAATTTCTTTGACAATAGAAATTTAAAATGTTGCAAGAATAAGATTCTGTGTTTCTTATTTTGCATCACAAAGGGAATAAACTCTATCGATGCAACCCTGTTTAAATAAATAAACTGTCCCGACACTTTATTCATACCTTGAAATGTGGGATGGGTTTTCAAACTTAATTAATTTTCTTTTTCTTTTACATTTTCATTGTTTATTTTTTAATTAAAAGTAATACTGTATTGAAAGTATTTTTCTGATTTGTTCGATCTGTTTTGAAAAATGTCTTCCGTTGCTATGGCCGGGTATCACTGTCAGTCATCTCAATCTCGTGAATGATTCACACACACAAAAAAAATAATTTAGCAGATTAAAGACGAGCTTCATCATCTTCATTTTCTGGTGCAATCGGCTGACAGTCTTCCTTCATCAGATTCATCAGTGTCGTCTTTGCAGCGGCACAACTGGAATGTTGCAAATTTATGTTGTAATGTACAATTGATAATTAAACAAGATGATTGACTTTAATAAACAGATGCATATTTAAGCATCAAGAACGGAAAAACATAAACACTGTCAGCTACACTGAGATTCGATCTCAGATCGTTTGAAGCTCCGAGAGGCTATTGTTAATGCATTGACCACAGAGCTATTGTCTGAATAGCCTAGGATAACTACTGTTTGTTCGGTATTTGAACCGATTTGAATTCGGCCACGAATTTGTTTTGTTTTATTTTGTTTTAAATGTATTTTTACATATTTTGCTTTCGTTAATGTTAACCAATTCTGTTGTAGCATAATAGGCCTATATTTTTTCCCTAAAAGTTTGTTTTATTCTCTGCTTTGTTTGTTTATATTTTTACATATTCAATCAGTCTCATTTTTGTTCAAATAATGAAAAAAGTTTTTTTTTTTTTTTAAATAAACAGATAGGAAACGTACCTTTTAAAATGCCGCAGTTGCTGCTGTTTTGCCCTGTCACTTGCCCGGTATAGCCTAGTCATTTCGCGAACGACTTTGAAATTCGACTGGTTTATTTTTGCTGCGGCAGTAATAGGCATTGTGGTTGATTATTTATTAAATAATTCAATTGATAATCATAACAACATGTAAGCCTGAATATAACAAAGAATGCTTAAACCGACTAACATCGGTTAGTAACTGCAAGTCCTGAAAATGTTTTAATTTTATGTAAGTAAATGACAAGTAACCTATTGACATAGCCTTTCTAAATTATAGAAAAACTGGGCACACAATTTTAACGTGTCTACTTTGTTTAAATTTAATGAATTTGAATTCGTTTAACCACAATATTTATCTTGAATTTATCTGTGACCTCAGCTCAGATTACTGCCGCGGCAGATTACGTCATAAAGAGAATAAACTGACACTTTTCAAAGTCTGTGATTACAGCGCCACTCAGCGGTAAAAGGCAGCAAATACACATCCCAATTTTGCCGCCGCGGGAACGGCGGCGGTAAAAGTCTCATTCTGGTTGTCCACCATCTGTATAGAATGGTAGTTTATTTGAGTCTAGGGCTTCAGAGAATTTAGATTTGAGATTTTGGTTTGTGCACTAATGGGCTACCGTAGTCTTGGCTCAATTTGAGCAGTCTGCAATGAAAGTCTATGGGATTTTTATGATTTTTAATATTAATTTTTAAGAAAACCGTAAGTCAAACCAGTCTGAAAAGATATAGCACACCAAGTCAGAACAGTATGAAGGTCTGACCCGAGTTTGGAGTAAGTAGCTTGAACGGTCTAGGAGGAGTTAGTGTCCCAAAATTTGCGGTCAGAAAAAGAAGAAGAAGAAGAAGAAGAAGAAGAAGAAGAAGAAGAAGAAGAAGAAGTTTAAATAGGATTTCAGTAAGTTGGCTTTCTCAAGCCAACTTAATAATAATAACTAGAATGTACATTTCCTGAAGAAAATGTGAAGTGGTGCTTGCAGTGGCAAAATTCGCCACTCGGTTGCTACGGTGTTGTACATGATTGCATACGAGCCAACAACCATGTCTGTACGATGTTGTGGAGCTGAAATATGGCTTCTATATGTTGCAATATGGTTGCTAAGTTGTGGTTACACAGTTACCATGATGATATTTACAGATTGGTTTCCCAACCGAAACAAACAAGCACACCCCCATGTCTATACGATGTTCTGGTGCTGAGATATACTGTAGCTCATTCATGTGTTTGTACGGTTGCTAGGGGACTCCAAATGGTTACTAAGGTTTGTTTATACAGTTTATGGGGTAATATTTAAAGAGTATTTGCAGGTCTGGGTCAAAAAATGCCCACTCTGTGTTTTTACAATGTTTTGTTGCTGAGATATGGCTTCTAAATGTTGTTTAATGGTTGCTAGGGGCCTGTAACTGGTTTCTAGGGCGTGGCTATGAAGTTGTTATGTCACTACTTATTGGCTGCTTGATAGGATGAATCAAAAGAGCCCAACCCCAAGGCTCTATGACCTTCTGAGCCAAAGATATGATTTTGCAAATTTTGTGCCTATGTTAAGTCTATGGGACATTTTTCGGCTAATTTTTCGCCCGCCAGACGAACATCTTACACCCGATCGCTTATAAAAGTCAAAGCACACCTTTCCTCAATAAACCGGTCGATTTGACACCTCATTCAGGGGTCTGTGACAAACGGTGTGGGGCGAGTTACGCGCCAAAGTTTTGTCTAGGTGAATAGTAATCACAACACTAGAATGTACATTTCCTGAAGAAAATGTGAAGTGGTGCTTGCAGTGGCAAAACTCGCCACTCGGTTGCTAGGGTGTTGTACATGATTGCATACGAGCCAACAACCATGTCTGTACGATGTTGTGGAGCTAAAATATGGCTTCTATATGTTGCAATAGGGTTGCTAGGTGGCTCTAAACTGTTGCTAGGGTGTGAATACACAGTTACCATGGTGATATTTACAGACTGTTTTCCAACCGAAACTAATGAGCCAACCCCCATTTCTATACAATATTCTGATGCAGAGATGTAGGTCTTGTAAAATGGTTGCTAGGGTACTCTATTTGGTTGCTATGGAGTTGCTAGGCAGCTGCCAATGATGAAACTCCAAAGGCTTCTTGTCAGTATGAATGATATAAACCAACTCCCATCTCTATACGATGTTCTGATGCAGAGATATAGATCTTGCTAAACGGTTGCTAGGGTACTCTGTTTGGTTGCTAGGGAGTGGCTTGGCAGCTGCCAATGATGAAACTGCAAAGGCTCCTTGTCATTATAAATGATATAAACCAACTTCAATGCCTCTGTGACATTGAGAATGGAAGATATCCCTCTTTGTATTTTGGTTGCTAGGGTACTCTGTTTGGTTGCTAGGGAGTGGCTTGGCAGCTGCAAATCATGAAACTCCAAAGGCTGCTTGTCAGTATGAATGATATAAACTACCTCCCATCTCTATACGATGTTCTGATACAGAGATATTCGTTTTGCTAAACGGTTGCTAGGGTACTCTGTTTGGTTGCTAGGGAGTGGCTTGGCAGTTGCCAATGATACAACTGCAAAGGCTTCTTGTCACTATGAATGATATAAACCAACTCCCATTTCTCTGTGACATTCAGAATGGCAGATATACCTCTTTGGATTTTGGTTGCTAGGGTACTCTGTTTTGTTGCTATGGAGTGGCTTGGCAGATGCCAATGATGAAACTGCAAAGGCTTCTTGTCACTATGAATGATATAAACCAACTCCCATGCCTCTGTGACATTCAGAATGGAAGATATCCCTCTTTGGATTTTGGTTGCTAAGGTGTTCGACAATGGTTGCTAGGGAGGGGCTAGGAAGTGTTGAGGTGATTCATGATTGGCTGTTTGCTGGCCCAAGTCAAATGAGACCACCCCCATGTTTCTATGACAATTCAGTCCGGAGATATCCCTTTGATATCTTTCAATGGAAGTCTATGGAACTTGTTGCTAAGGGGCTCTAAATGGTTGCTAGGGCGTGGCTTGATAGCTTCACAATGATCCTGAGAGACTGATTGGTCGTCTGAGTAAAATGAGCCCGCCCCCTTGTCTCTATGACACTGTGATGCAGAGCTATCTTCAATACAAAATCCCTATGCAATTTACCATAGTAGGAAAAGCATGTGTGTTTCACGGGGCGTTCCTTCCCCATAGTAAGTCAATGGGGCAACTTTGGGACGCTCCTGCCCCCCAGGGGTGCAACTTTTACCCCATTGTGAGGTATGTTCCTACAGAGCCTGTCAGCCTCTTCAAATGTGGCAAATTACATGTTTCTGCGAAATCCTCGCTCAGAGCTATGAGTGCTCAAAGTTCGTTGCAATGTTAAGTCTATGTGACTTTTTTGGCCGCTTTTTCGCCCCTGGGGCGAACACCGCACCCCCGATCGCTTATAAAAGTCATAGCACACCTCTCCTTAATGAGCCGGTCGATTTGACACCTCATTCATGGCTCTGAGACAAACGGTGCGGGGCGAGTTACGCGCCAAACTTTGTCCAGAATAATAATAATAATAATAAGAATAATAAGTATGAGCAATAACAATAGTGATGCCTTGCTTTCAGCAAGCACCACTAACTAGAATGTACATTTCCTGAAGAAAATGTGAAGTGGTGCTTGCAGTGGCAAAATTCGGCACGGTTGCTAGGGTTTTACTAGGTGGTTGCTATGGTGTTCTGGGAGGTTTCCAAGGTATTCTGGGTGGTTGCTAGGGCGTTGCTAAGTGGTTGCTAGGGTATTCAGTGTGGTTGCTAGGCAGTTGCTAAGGTGTTTACCATAGTTTACCATAATTTACCACGATTTACTATAGTTTACCATGATTTACTATAGTATGCCATGATTTACCATGTTCAAGTATGATTTACTGATTCAAGCATGATTTACCATAGTTTACCATGATTTACCACGATTTACCATAGTTTACCATAATTTACTATAGTATACCAGGATTTACCATGTTCAAGTATGATTTACTGATTCTACCATGATTTATCATAGTTTACCATGATTTACCACGATTTACCATAGTTTACCATGATTTATTATAGTATACCATGATTTACCATGTTCAAGTATGATTTACTGATTCTAGCATGATTTACCATAGTTTACCATGATTTACTATAGTATACCACAATTTACCATGTTCTAGTATAATTTACTGATTCTAGCATGATTTATCATAGTTACCATGATTTACCATGATTTACCATAGTTTACCATGATTTACTATAGTATACCATGATTTACCATGTTCAAGTATGATTTACTGATTCTAGCATGATTTACCATAGTTTACCATGATTTACAACGATTTACCACTAATTACCATAGTTTACCATGATTTACTATAGTATACCATGATTTACCATGTGCAAGTATGATTTACTGATTCAGGCATGATTTACCATAGTTTACCACAATTTACCACGATTTACTATAGTTTACCATGATTTACTATAGTATACCACGATTTACCATGTTCAATTATAATTTACTGATTCTAGCATGATTTACCATGATTTACCATAGTTTACCATGATTTACTATAGTATACCATGATTTACCATGTTCAAGTATGATTTACTATGATTCTAGCATGATTTATCATAGTTACCATGATTTACCATGATTTACCATAGTTTACCATGATTTACTATAGTATACCATGATTTACCATGTTCAAGTATGATTTACTGATTCTAGCATGATTTACCATAGTTTACCATGATTTACAACGATTTACCACTAATTACCATAGTTTACTATGATTTACTATAGTATACCATGATTTACCATGTGCAAGTATGATTTACTGATTCAGGCATGATTTACCATAGTTTACCACAATTTACCACGATTTACTATAGTTTACCATGATTTACTATAGTATACCACGATTTACCATGTTCAATTATAATTTACTGATTCTAGCATGATTTACCATGATTTACCATAGTTTACCATGATTTACTATAGTATACCATGATTTACCATGTTCAAGTATGATTTACTATGATTCTAGCATGATTTATCATAGTTTACCATGATTTACCATAGTTTACCATGATTTACCATAGTTCACCACGATTTACCATAGTTTACCATGATTTACCATGTTCAAGTATGATTTACTGATTCTAGCATGATTTACCATAGTTTACCACGATTTACCATAGTTTACCATGATTTACTATAGTATACCATGATTTACCATGTTCAAATATGATTTACTGATTCTAGCATGATTTACCATAGTTTACCATGATTTACCACGATTTACCATACTTTACCATGATTTACTATAGTATACCATGATTTACCATGTTCAAGTATGATTTACTGATTCTAGCATGATTTACCATAGTTTACCATGATTTACCACGATTTACCATACTTTACCATGATTTACTATAGTATACCATGATTTACCATGTTCCAGTATGATTTACTGATTCTAGCATGATTTATCATAGTTTACCATGATTTACCATAGTTTACCATGATTTACTATAGTATACCATGATTTACCACGATTTACCATAGTTTACTATGATTTACTATAGTATACCATGATTTACCATGTTTTAGCATGATTTACTATGATTCTAGGATCATTTACCATAGTTTACCATGATTTACTATAGTATACTATGATTTACCATGTTCAAGTATGATTTACTGATTCTAGCATAATTTACCATAGTTTACCATGATTTACTATAGTTTACCATGATTTACCACGATTTAGCATAGTTTACCATGATTTACTATAGTATACCATGATTTACCATGTTCAAGTCTGATTTACTGATTTTAGCATGATTTACCATAGTTTACCATGATTTACTATAGTATACCATGATTTACCATGTTCAAGTATGATTTACTATGATTCTAGCATGATTTACCATAGTTTACCATGATTTACCACGATTTACTATAGTTTACCATGATTTACTATAGTATACCATGATTTACCATGTTCAAGTATGATTTACTGATTCTAGCATGATTTACCATAGTTTACCATGATTTACCATAGTTTACCACGATTTACCACGATTTACCATAGTTTACCATGATTTACTATAGTATACCATGATTTACTATAGTATACCATGATATACCATGTTCAATTATGATTTACTGATTCTAGCATGATTTATCATAGTTTACCATGATTTACCATAGTTTACCATGATTTACCATAGTTTACCATGATTTACCATGTTCAAGTATGATTTACTATGATTCTAGCATGATTTACCATAGTTTACCATGATTTACCACGATTTACCATAGTGTACTATGATTTACTATAGTATACCATGATTTACCATGTTTTAGTATGATTTACTATGATTCAAGGTTGATTTACCATAGTTTACCATGATTTAGTCAAAAGAGCCAAGTCCCATCTCTATACTATGTTTTGATGCAGAGATATACGTTTTGCTAAACGGTTGCTAGGATACTCTCTTTGGTTGCTATGGAGTTACTTGGCAGCTGCCAATGATGAAATTCCAAAGGCTTCTTGTCAGTATGAATGATATAAACCAACTCCCATGCCTCTGTGACATTCAGAATGGAAGATATCCCTCTTTGGATTTTGGTTGCTAAGGTGCTCGACAATGGTTGCTAGGGAGGGGCTTGGAAGTGTTGAGGTGATTCATGATTGGCTGTTTACTGCCCCGAGTCAAATGAGACCACCCCCATGTTTCTATGACAATTCAGTCTGGAGATATCTCTTTGAACTCTTTCAATGGAAGTCTATGGAACTTGTTGCTAAGGGGCTCTAAATGGTTGCTAGGGCGTGGCTTGATAGCTTCACAATGATCCTGAGAGACTGATTGGTCGTCTGAGTAAAATGAGCCCTCCCCCTTGTCTCTATGACACTGTGATCCAGAGCTACGTTCAATACAAAGTCCCTATGCAATTTACCATAGTAGGAAAAGCATGTGTGTTTCACGGGACGTTCCTTCCCCATAGTAAGTCAATGGGGCAACTTTGGGCATCTCCTGCCCCCCAGGGGTGCAACTTTTACCCCATTGTGAGGTATGTTCTTACAGAGCCTGTCAGCCTCTTCAAATGTGGCAAATCACACATTTCTGCGAAATCCTCGCTCAGAGCTACGTGTGGTCAAAGTTCGTCGCAATGTTAAGTCAATGGGACTTTTTTGGCCGCTTTTTCGCCCCTGGGGCGAACACCGCACCCCCGATCGCTTATAAAAGTCATAGCACACCTCTCCTTAATGAGCCGGTCGATTTGACACCTCATTCATGGCTCTGATACAAACGGTGCGGGGCGAGTTACGCGCCAAACTTTGTCCAGAATAATAATAATAAGAAGAAGAAGAAGAACTAGAATGTACATTTCCTGAAGAAAATGTGAAGTGGTGCTTGCAGTGGCAAAATTCGGCACGGTTGCTAGGGTTTTACTAGGTGGTTGCTATGGTGTTCTGGGAGGTTTCCAAGGTATTCTGGGTGGTTGCTAGGGCGTTGCTAAGTGGTTGCTAGGGTATTCAGTGTGGTTGCTAGGCAGTTGCTAAGGTGTTTACCATAGTTTACCATGATTTACCACGATTTACTATAGTTTACCATGATTTACTATAGTATGCCATGATTTACCATGTTCAAGTATGATTTACTGATTCAAGCATGATTTACCATAGTTTACCATGATTTACCACGATTTACCATAGTTTACCATAATTTACTATAGTATACCAGGATTTACCATGTTCAAGTATGATTTACTGATTCTAGCATGATTTATCATAGTTTACCATGATTTACCACGATTTACCATAGTTTACCATGATTTATTATAGTATACCATGATTTACCATGTTCAAGTATGATTTACTGATTCTAGCATGATTTACCATAGTTTACCATGATTTACTATAGTATACCACAATTTACCATGTTCTAGTATAATTTACTGATTCTAGCATGATTTATCATAGTTACCATGATTTACCATGATTTACCATAGTTTACCATGATTTACTATAGTATACCATGATTTACCATGTTCAAGTATGATTTACTGATTCTAGCATGATTTACCATAGTTTACCATGATTTACAACGATTTACCACTAATTACCATAGTTTACCATGATTTACTATAGTATACCATGATTTACCATGTGCAAGTATGATTTACTGATTCAGGCATGATTTACCATAGTTTACCACAATTTACCACGATTTACTATAGTTTACCATGATTTACTATAGTATACCACGATTTACCATGTTCAATTATAATTTACTGATTCTAGCATGATTTACCATGATTTACCATAGTTTACCATGATTTACTATAGTATACCATGATTTACCATGTTCAAGTATGATTTACTATGATTCTAGCATGATTTATCATAGTTTACCATGATTTACCATGTTCAAGTATGATTTACTGATTCTAGCATGATTTACCATAGTTTACCATGATTTACCATAGTTTACCATTATTTACCACGATTTACCTTAGTTTACCATGATTTACTATAGTATACCATGATTTACCATGTTCAATTATGATTTACTGATTCTAGCATGATTTACCATAGTTTACCATGATTTACCACGGTTTACCATACTTTACCATGATTTACTATAGTATACCATGATTTACCATGTTCAAGTATGATTTACTGATTCTAGCATGATTTACCATAGTTTACCATGATTTACCACGATTTACCATACTTTAACATGATTTACTATAGTATACCATGATTTACCATGTTCCAGTATGATTTACTGATTCTAGCATGATTTATCATAGTTTACCATGATTTACCATAGTTTACCATGATTTACTATAGTATACTATGATTTACCATGTTCAAGTATGATTTACTGATTCTAGCATAATTTACCATAGTTTACCATGATTTACTATAGTTTACCATGATTTACCACGATTTAGCATAGTTTACCATGATTTACTATAGTATACCATGATTTACCATGTTCAAGTCTGATTTACTGATTTTAGCATGATTTACCATAGTTTACCATGATTTACTATAGTATACCATGATTTACCATGTTCAAGTATGATTTACTATGATTCTAGCATGATTTACCATAGTTTACCATGATTTACCACGATTTACTATAGTTTACCATGATTTACTATAGTATACCATGATTTACCATGTTCAAGTATGATTTACTGATTCTAGCATGATTTACCATAGTTTACCATGATTTACCATAGTTTACCACGATTTACCACGATTTACCATAGTTTACCATGATTTACTATAGTATACCATGATTTACTATAGTATACCATGATATACCATGTTCAATTATGATTTACTGATTCTAGCATGATTTATCATAGTTTTACCATGATTTACCATAGTTTACCATGATTTACCATAGTTTACCATGATTTACTATAGTATACCATGATTTACCATGTTCAAGTATGATTTACTATGATTCTAGCATGATTTACCATAGTTTACCATGATTTACCACGATTTACCATAGTGTACTATGATTTACTATAGTATACCATGATTTACCATGTTTTAGTATGATTTACTATGATTCAAGGTTGATTTACCATAGTTTACCATGATTTAGTCAAAAGAGCCAAGTCTCATCTCTATACTATGTTTTGATGCAGAGATATACGTTTTGCTAAACGGTTGCTAGGATACTCTCTTTGGTTGCTATGGAGTTACTTGGCAGCTGCCAATGATGAAATTCCAAAGGCTTCTTGTCAGTATGAATGATATAAACCAACTCCCATGCCTCTGTGACATTCAGAATGGAAGATATCCCTCTTTGGATTTTGGTTGCTAAGGTGCTCGACAATGGTTGCTAGGGAGGGGCTTGGAAGTGTTGAGGTGATTCATGATTGGCTGTTTACTGCCCCGAGTCAAATGAGACCACCCCCATGTTTCTATGACAATTGAGTCTGGAGATATCTCTTTGAACTCTTTCAATGGAAGTCTATGGAACTTGTTGCTAAGGGGCTCTAAATGGTTGCTAGGGCGTGGCTTGATAGCTTCACAATGATCCTGAGAGACTGATTGGTCGTCTGAGTAAAATGAGCCCTCCCCCTTGTCTCTATGACACTGTGATCCAGAGCTACGTTCAATACAAAGTCCCTATGCAATTTACCATAGTAGGAAAAGCATATGTGTTTCACGGGACGTTCCTTCCCCATAGTAAGTCAATGGGGCAACTTTGGGCATCTCCTGCCCCCCAGGGGTGCAACTTTTACCCCATTGTGAGGTATGTTCTTACAGAGCCTGTCAGCCTCTTCAAATGTGGCAAATCACACATTTCTGCGAAATCCTCGCTCAGAGCTACGTGTGGTCAAAGTTCGTCGCAATGTTAAGTCAATGGGACTTTTTTGGCCGCTTTTTCGCCCCTGGGGCGAACACCGCACCCCCGATCGCTTATAAAAGTCATAGCACACCTCTCCTTAATGAGCCGGTCGATTTGACACCTCATTCATGGCTCTGAGACAAACGGTGCGGGGCGAGTTACGCGCCAAACTTTGTCCAGAATAATAATAATAATAACTAGAATGTACATTTCCTGAAGAAAATGTGAAGTGGTGCTTGCAGTGGCAAAATTTGGCACGGTTGCTAGGGTTTTACTAGGTGGTTGCTATGGTGTTCTGGGAGGTTTCCAAGGTATTCTGGGTGGTTGCTAGGGCGTTGCTAAGTGGTTGCTAGGATATTCAGTGTGGTTGCTAGGCAGTTGCTAAGGTGTTTACCATAGTTTACCATGATTTACCACGATTTACTATAGTTTACCATGATTTACTATAGTATGCCATGATTTACCATGTTCAAGTATGATTTACTGATTCAAGCATGATTTACCATAGTTTACCATGATTTACCACGATTTACCATAGTTTACCATAATTTACTATAGTATACCAGGATTTACCATGTTCAAGTATGATTTACTGATTCTAGCATGATTTATCATAGTTTACCATGATTTACCACGATTTACCATAGTTTACCATGATTTATTATAGTATACCATGATTTACCATGTTCAAGTATGATTTACTGATTCTAGCATGATTTACCATAGTTTACCATGATTTACTATAGTATACCACAATTTACCATGTTGTAGTATAATTTACTGATTCTAGCATGATTTATCATAGTTACCATGATTTACCATGATTTACCATAGTTTACCATGATTTACTATAGTATACCATGATTTACCATGTTCAAGTATGATTTACTGATTCTAGCATGATTTACCATAGTTTACCATGATTTACAACGATTTACCACTAATTACCATAGTTTACCATGATTTACTATAGTATACCATGATTTACCATGTGCAAGTATGATTTACTGATTCAGGCATGATTTACCATAGTTTACCACAATTTACCACGATTTACTATAGTTTACCATGATTTACTATAGTATACCACGATTTACCATGTTCAATTATAATTTACTGATTCTAGCATGATTTACCATAGTTTACCATGATTTACTATAGTATACCATGATTTACCATGTTCAAGTATGATTTACTATGATTCTAGCATGATTTATCATAGTTTACCATGATTTACCATAGTTTACCATGATTTACCATAGTTCACCACGATTTACCATAGTTTACCATGATTTACCATGTTCAAGTATGATTTACTGATTCTAGCATGATTTACCATAGTTTACCATGATTTACCATAGTTTACCATTATTTACCACGATTTACCATAGTTTACCATGATTTACTATAGTATACCATGATTTACCATGCTAAAATATGATTTACTGATTCTAGCATGATTTACCATAGTTTACCATGATTTACCACGATTTACCATACTTTACCATGATTTACTATAGTATACCATGATTTACCATGTTCAAGTATGATTTACTGATTCTAGCATGATTTACCATAGTTTACCATGATTTACCACGATTTACCATACTTTACCATGATTTACTATAGTATACCATGATTTACCATGTTCCAGTATGATTTACTGATTCTAGCATGATTTATCATAGTTTACCATGATTTACCATAGTTTACCATGATTTACTATAGTATACCATGATTTACCATGTTTTAGTATGATTTACTATGATTCTAGGATCATTTACCATAGTTTACCATGATTTACTATAGTATACTATGATTTACCATGTTCAAGTATGATTTACTGATTCTAGCATAATTTACCATAGTTTACCATGATTTACCATAGTTTACCACGATTTACCACGATTTACCATAGTTTACCATGATTTACTATAGTATACCATGATATACCATGTTCAATTATGATTTACTGATTCTAGCATGATTTATCATAGTTTACCATGATTTACCATAGTTTACCATGATTTACCATAGTTTACCATGATTTACTATAGTATACCATGATTTACCATGTTCAAGTATGATTTACTTTGATTCTAGCATGATTTACCATAGTTTACCATGATTTACCACGATTTACCATAGTGTACTATGATTTACTATAGTATACCATGATTTACCATGTTTTAGTATGATTTACTATGATTCAAGGTTGATTTACCATAGTTTACCATGATTTAGTCAAAAGAGCCAAGTCCCATCTCTATACTATGTTTTGATGCAGAGATATACGTTTTGCTAAACGGTTGCTAGGATACTCTCTTTGGTTGCTATGGAGTTACTTGGCAGCTGCCAATGATGAAATTCCAAAGGCTTCTTGTCAGTATGAATGATATAAACCAACTCCCATACCTCTGTGACATTCAGAATGGAAGATATCCCTCTTTGGATTTTGGTTGCTAAGGTGCTCGACAATGGTTGCTAGGGAGGGGCTTGGAAGTGTTGAGGTGATTCATGATTGGCTGTTTACTGCCCCGAGTCAAATGAGACCACCCCCATGTTTCTATGACAATTCAGTCTGGAGATATCTCTTTGAACTCTTTCAATGGAAGTCTATGGAACTTGTTGCTAAGGGGCTCTAAATGGTTGCTAGGGCGTGGCTTGATAGCTTCACAATGATCCTGAGAGACTGATTGGTCGTCTGAGTAAAATGAGCCCTCCCCCTTGTCTCTATGACACTGTGATCCAGAGCTACGTTCAATACAATGTCCCTATGCAATTTACCATAGTAGGAAAAGCATGTGTGTTTCACGGGACGTTCCTTCCCCATAGTAAGTCAATGGGGCAACTTTGGGCATCTCCTGCCCCCCAGGGGTGCAACTTTTACCCCATTGTGAGGTATGTTCTTACAGAGCCTGTCAGCCTCTTCAAATGTGGCAAATCACACATTTCTGCGAAATCCTCGCTCAGAGCTACGTGTGGTCAAAGTTCGTCGCAATGTTAAGTCAATGGGACTTTTTTGGCCGCTTTTTCGCCCCTGGGGCGAACACCGCACCCCCGATCGCTTATAAAAGTCATAGCACACCTCTCCTTAATGAGCCGGTCGATTTGACACCTCATTCATGGCTCTGAGACAAACGTTGCGGGGCGAGTTACGCGCCAAACTTTGTCCAGAATAATAATAATAAGAAGAATAATAAGTATGAGCAATAACAATAGTGATGCCTTGCTTTCAGCAAGCACCACTAACTAGAATGTACATTTCCTGAAGAAAATGTGAAATGGTGCTTGCAGTGGCAAAACTCTCCACTCGGTTACTAGGGTGTTGTACATGATTGCATACGAGCCAACAACCATGTCTGTACGATGTTGTGGATCAGAAATAAGGCTTCTATATGTTGCAATATGGTTGCTAGGTGGCTGTAAATGGTTGCTAGGATGTGAATACAAAGTTACCATGGTGAAATTTACAGACTGTTTCCCAACCAAAACAAAAGAGCCAACCCCCATCTCTATATGATGTTCTGATGCAGAGACATGGGTCTTGATAAACGGTTGCTAGGGTCCTCTGTTTGGTTGCCAGGGAGTGACTTGGCAGGTGCCAATCATGAAACTCCAAAGGCTGATTGTCAGTATGAATGATTTAAACCAACTCCCATGCCTCTGTGATATTCAGAATGGAAGATATCCCTTTTTGGAATTTGGTTGCTAGGGTACTCTGTTTGGTTGCTAGAGAGTGGCTTGGCAGCTGCCAATCATGAAACTCTAGAGGCTGCTTGTCATTATGAATGATATAAACCAACTCCCATGCCTGTGTGACTTTCAGAATGGAAGATATCCCTCTTTGGATTTTGGTTACTAGGGTACTCTGTTTGGTTGCTATGGAGTTACTTGGTAGCTGCCAATGATGAAATCCCAAAGGCTTCTTGTCAGTATGAATGATATAAACCAACTTCCATGCCTCTGTGACATTCAGAATGTAAGTTATCCCTCTTTGGATTTTGGTTGCAAGGGTACTCTGTTTGGTTGTTATGGAGTTGCTTGACAGCTGCCACTGATGAAACTGCAAAGGCTTCTTGTCACTATGAATGATATAAACCAACTCCCATGCCTATGTGACATTCATAATGGAAGATATCCGTCTTTGGATTTTGGCTGCTAGGGTACTCTGTTTGGTTGCTAAGGAGTTGCTTGACAGCTGCCAATGATGAAACTGCAGAGGCTTCTTGTCATTATGAATGATATAAACCAACTCCCATGCCTATGTGACATTCAGAATGGAAGATATCCCTCTTTGGATTTTGGTTGCTAGGGTACTCTGATTGGTTGCTTGGGAGTGGCTTGGCAGCTGCCAATCATGAAACTCCAAAGGCTTCTTGTCACTATGAATTATATAAACCTACCCCCATCTCTATACAATGCTCTGATACAGAGATATAGGTCTTGCTAATAGTTGCTAGGGTACTCTGTTTGGTTGCTATGGAGTGGCTTGGCAGCTGCCAATCATGAAACTCCAAAGGCTGCTTGTCATTATGAATGATATAAACCAACTCCCATGCCTCTGTGACATTCAGAATGTAATATACCCCTCTTTGGATTTTGGTTGCTAGGGTACTCTGTTTGGTTGCTATGGAGTTGCTTGACAGCTGCCACTGATGAAACTGCAAAGGCTTCTTGTCACTATGAATGATATAAACCAACTCCCGTGCCTATGTGACATTCAGAATGTAAGATACCCCTCTTTGGATTTTGGTTGCTAGGGTACTCTGTTTGGTTGCTATGGAGTTGCTTGACAGCTGCCACTGATGAAACTGCAAAGGCTTCTTGTCACCATGAATGATATAAACCAACTCCCATGCCTATGTGACATTCAGAATGTAAGATATCCCTCTTTGGATTTTGGTTGCTAGGGTACTCTGTTTGGTTGCTATGGAGTTGCTTGACAGCTGCCAATGATGAAACTGCAAAGGCTTCTTGTCACTATGAATGATATAAACCAACTCCCATGCCTCTGTGACATTCAGAATGGAAGATATCCCTCTTTGGATTTTTGTTGCTAGGGTACTCTGTTTGGTTGCTATGGAGTTGCTTGGCAGCTGTCAATGATGAAATTCCAAAGGCTTCTTGTCAGTATGAATTATATAATCCAACTCCCATGCCTCTGTGACATTCAGAATGGAAGATATCCCTCTTTGTATTTTGGTTGCTAGGGTACTCTATTTGGTTGCTAGGGAGTGGCTTGGCAGCTGCCAATCATGAAACACCAAAGGCTTCTTGTCACTATGAATGATATAAACCAACTCCCATGCCTCTGTGACATTCAGAATGGAAGATATCCCTCTTTGGATTTTGGTTGCTAGGGTACTCTGTTTGGTTGCTAGGGAGTGTCTTGGCAGCTGTCAATCATGAAACTCAAAGGCTGCTTGTCAATATGAATGATATAAACCAACTCCCATGCCTCTGTGACATTCAGAATGGAAGATATCCCTCTTTGGATTTTGGTTGCTAAGGTGCTCGACAATTGTTGCTAGGGAGGGGCTTGGAAGTGTTGAGGTGATTCATGATTGGCTGTTTGCTGCCCTGAGTCAAATGAGACCACCCCCATGTTTCTATGACAATTCAGTCCGGAGATATCTCTTTGAACTCTTTCAATGGAAGTCTATGGAACTTGTTGCTAAGGGGCTCTAAATGGTTGCTAGGGCATGGCTTGATAGCTTCACAATGATCCAGAGAGACTGATTGGTCATCTGAGTAAAATGAGCCCTCCCCCTTGTCTCTATGACACTGTGATCCAGAGCTACGTTCAATACAAAGTCCCTATGCAATTTACCATAGTAGGAAAAGCATGTGTGTTTCACGGGACGTTCCTTCCCCATAGTAAGTCAATGGGGCAACTTTGGGCATCTCCTGCCCCCCAGGGGTGCAACTTTTACCCCATTGTGAGGTATGTTCTTACAGAGCCTATCAGCCTCTTCAAATGTGGCAAATCACACGTTTCTGCGAAATCCTTGCTCAGAGCTACGTGTGGTCAAAGTTCGTCGCAATGTTAAGTCAATGGGACTTTTTTGGCCGCTTTTTCGCCCCTGGGGCGAACACCGTACCCCCGATCACTTATAAAAGTCATAGCACACCATTCCCGAATAATCCGCACGATTTGACGCCTCATTCGTGTGTCTGTGTCAAAAGCTGTGGGACGAGTTACGCGCCAAACTTTGTCCAGAATAATAATAATAAGAAGAATAATAAGTATGCAAGAGAACACTAATGATGCCTTGCTTTCAGCAAGCACCATTAATAATAAGAAGAATAATAAGTATGAGCAATAACAATAGTGATGCCTTGCTTTCAGCAAGCACCACTAATAATAAGTATGAGCAATAACAATAGTGATGCCTTGCTTTCAGCAAGCACCACTAATAATAAGTATGAGCAATAACAATAGTGTTGCTTTGAAAAGCACCACTAATAAGAAGAATAATAAGTATGAGCAATAACAATAGTGATGCCTTGCTTTCAGCAAGCACCATTAATAATAATAATAAGTATGAGCAATAACAATAGTGATGCCTTGCTTTCAGCAAGCACCACTAATAATAATAAGTATGAGCAATAACAATAGTGATGCTTTTAAAAAAGCACCACTAATAAGAAGAAGAACTAGAATGTACATTTCCTGAAGAAAATGTGAAGTGGTGCTTGCAGTGGCAAAACTCGCCACTCGGTTGCTAGGGTGTTGTACATGATTGCATACGAGCCAACAACCATGTCTGTACAATATTGTGGAGCTTAAATTTGGCTTCTATATGGTTGCTAGGTGGCTCTAAATGGTTGCTAGGGTGTGAATACACAGTTACCATGGTGATATTTACAGACTGTTTCCCAACCGAAACAAAAGAGCCAACCCCCATCTCTATGCAATGTTTTGATGCAGAGATATAAGTTTTTCTACACGGTTGCTAGGGTACTCTGTTTGGTTGCTATGGAGTTGCTTGGCAGCTGCCAATGATGAAACTGCAAAGGCTTCTTGTCACTATGAATGATATAAACCAACTCGCATGCCTCTGTGACATTCAGAATGGAAGATATCCCTCTTTGGATTTTGGTTGCTAGGGTACTCTGTTTGGTTGCTATGGAGTGGCTTGGCAGCTGCCAATCATGAAACTGCAAAGGCTGCTTGTCAGTATGAATGATATAAACCAACTCCCATGCCTCTGTGACATTCAGAATAGAAGATATCCCTCTATGGATTTTGGTTGCTAAGGTGCTCGACAACGTTGCTAGGGCGGGGCTTGGAAGTGTTGTGGTGTCTCATGATTGGCTGTTTGCTGGCCTGAGTCAAACTTGTGTTAACCCCATCTCTTTATGATGTTCTGATGCAGAGAAGTAGGTCTTGCAAAATGGTTGCTAGGGTACTCTGTTTGGTTGCTATGGAGTGGCTTGGCAGCTGCCAATCATGAAACTCCAAAGGCTGCTTGTCAGTATGAATGATATTATCCAGCTCCCATGCCTCTGTGCCATTCAGAATGGAAGATATCCCTCTTTGGATTTTGGTTGCTAGGGTACTCTGTTTGGTTGCTATGGAGTTGCTTGGCAGCTGCCAATGATGAAACTGCAAAGGCTTCTTGTCACTATGAGTGATATAAACCAACTCCCATGCCTCTGTGACATTCAGAATGGAAGATATCCCTCTTTGGATTTTGGTTGCTAAGGTGCTCGACAATGGTTGCTAGGGAGGGGCTAGGAAGTATTGAGGTGATTCATGATTGACTGTTTGCTGCCCCGAGTCAAATGAGACCACCCCCGTGTTTCTATGACAATTCAGTCTTGAGATATCCCTTTGATCTATTTCAATGGAAGTCTATGGGACTTGTTGCTAAGGTGCTTTAAATGGTTGCTAGGGCGTGGCTTGATAGCTTCACACTGATCTTGAGGGACTGATTGGTCGTCTGAGTAAAATGAGCCTGCCCCCTTGTCTCTATGACAATGTGATCCAGAGCTACGTTCAATACAAAATCCCTATGCAATTTTTACCATAGTAGGAAAAGCATGTGTGTTTCACGGGACGTTCCTTCCCCATAGTAAGTCAATGGGGCAACTTTGGGACGCACCTGCCCCCCAGGGGTGCAACTTTCACCCCCTTGTGAGGTATGTTCTTACAGAGCCTGTCAGCCTCTTCAAATGTGGCAAATCACACGTTTCTGCGAAATCCTCGCTCAGAGCTACGAGTGCTCAAAGTTCGTCGCAATGTTAAGTCAATGGGACTTTTTGGGCCGCTTTTTCACCCCTGGGCCGAACACCGCACCCCCGATCACTTATAAAAGTCATAGCACACCTCTCCTCAATGAGCCGGTCGATTTGACACCTCACTCAGGGGTCTGAGACAAACGGTGCGGGGCGAGTTACGCGCCAAACTTTTGTCCGGAATAATAATAAAAAGAACTAGAATGTACATTTCCTGAAGAAAATGTGAAGTGGTGCTTGCAGCGGCAAAACTCGCCACTCGGTTGCTAGGGTGTTGTACATGATTGCATACAAGCCAACAACCATGTCTGTACGATGTTGTGGAGCTGAAATATGGCTTCTATATGTTGCAATATGGTTGCTAGGTGGCTCTAAATGGTTGCTAGGGTGTGAATACACAGTTACCATGGTGATATTTACAGACTGTTTTAGAACTGAAACTAATCAGCCAACCCCCATCTCTATACAATATTCTGATGCAGAGATGTAGGTCTTGTAAAATGGTTGCTAGGGTACTCTGTTTGGTTGCTATGGAGATGCATGTCAGCTGCTAATGATGAAACTGCAAAGGCTTCTTGTCAGTATGAATGATATAAACCAACTCCCATCTCTATACGATGTTCTGATGCAGAGATATACCGTTTGCTAAATGGTTGCTAGGGTACTCTATTTGGTTGCTAGCGAGTGGCTTGTCAGCTGCCAATCATGAAACTCCAAAGGCTTCTTGTCAGTATGAATTATATAATCCAACTCCCATGCCTCTGTGACATTCAGAATGGAAGATATGCCTCTTTGGATTTTGGTTGCTAGGGTACTCTGTTTTGTTGCTATGGAGTTACTTGGCAGCTGCCAATGATGCAATTCCTAAGGCTTCTTGTCACTATGAATGATATAAACCAACTCCCATGCCTCTGTGACATTCAGAATGGAAGATATCCCTCTTTGGATTTTGGTTGCTAGGGTACTCTGTTTGGTTGCTATGGAGTGGTTTGGCAGCTGCCAATGATGAAACTCCAAAGGCTTCTTGTCAGTATGAATGATATAAACCAACTCCCATGCCTCTGTGACATTCAGAATGGAAGATATCCCTCTTTGGATTTTGGTTGCTATGGTACTCTGTTTGGTTGCTATGGAGTGGCTTGGCAGCTGCCAATGATGCATTTCCAAAGGCTTCTTGTCAGTATGAATGATATAAACCAACTCCCACGCCTCTGCGACATTCAGAATGGAAGATATCCCTCTTTGGATTTTGGTTGCTAGGGTACTCTGTTTGGTTACTAAGGAGTGGCTTGTCAGCTGTCAATGATGAAATTCCAAAGGCTTCTTGTCACTATGAATGATATAAACCAACTCCCATGCCTCTGTGACATTCAGAATGGAAGATATCCCTGTTTGGATTTTGGTTGCTAGGGTACTCTGTTTGGTTGCTAGGGAGTGGCTTGTCAGCTGCCAATCATGAAACTCCAAAGGCTGCTTGTCAGTATGAATGATATAAACCAACTCCCATGCCTCTACGACATTCAGAATGGAAGATATACCTCTTTGGATTTTGGTTGCTAGGGTACTCTGTTTGGTTGCTATGGAGTGGCTTGGCAGCTGCCAATGATGAAACTGCAAAGGCTTCTTGTCACTATGAATGATATAAACCAACTCCCATGCCTCTGCGACATTCAGAATGGAAGATATGCCTCTTTGGATTTTGGTTGCTAGGGTACTATGTTTGGTTGCTAGGGAGTGGCTTGTCAGCTGTCAATGATGAAATTCCAAAGGCTTCTTGTCAGTATGAATAATATAATCCAACTTCCATGCATCTGTGACATTCAGAATGGAAGATATGCCTCTTTGGATTTTGGTTGCTAGGGTACTCTGTTTGGTTGCTATGGAGTTACTTGGCAGCTGCCAATGATGCAGTTCCAAAGGCTTCTTGTCACTATGAATGATATAAACCAACTCCAACTCCCATGCCTCTGTGACATTCAGAATGGAAGATATCCCTGTTTGGATTTTGGTTGCTAGGGTACTCTGCTTGGTTGCTAGGGAGTGGCTTGTCAGCTGCCAATCATGAAACTCCAAAGGCTGCTTGTCAGTATGAATGATATAAACCAACTCCCATGCCTCTACGACATTCAGAATGGAAGATATACCTCTTTGGATTTTGGTTGCTAGGGTACTCTGTTTGGTTGCTATGGAGTGGCTTGGCAGCTGCCAATGATGAAACTGCAAAGGCTTCTTGTCACTATGAATGATATAAACCAACTCCCATGCCTCTGCGACATTCAGAATGGAAGATATGCCTCTTTGGATTTTGGTTGCTAGGGTACTCCGTTTGGTTGCTAGGGAGTGGCTTGTCAGCTGCCAATCATGAAACTCCAAAGGCTGCTTGTCAGTATGAATGATATAAACCAACTCCCATGCCTCTACGACATTCAGAATGGAAGATATCCCTGTTTGGATTTTGGTTGCTAGGGTACTCTGTTTGGTTGCTATGGAGTGGCTTGGCAGCTGCCAATGATGAAACTGCAAAGGCTTCTTGTCACTATGAATGATATAAACCAACTCCCATGCCTCTGCGACATTCAGAATGGAAGATATGCCTCTTTGGATTTTGGTTGCTAGGGTACTATGTTTGGTTGCTAGGGAGTGGCTTGTCAGCTGTCAATGATGAAATTCCAAAGGCTTCTTGTCAGTATGAATAATATAATCCAACTTCCATGCCTCTGTGACATTCAGAATGGAAGATATGCCTCTTTGGATTTTGGTTGCTAGGGTACTCTGTTTGGTTGCTATGGAGTTACTTGGCAGCTGCCAATGATGCAGTTCCAAAGGCTTCTTGTCACTATGAATGATATAAACCAACTCCCATGCCTCTGTGACATTCAGAATGGAAGATATCCCTCTTTGGATTGTGGTTGCTAAGGTGCTCGACAATGGTTGCTAGGGAGGGGCTAGGAGGTGTTGAGGTGATTCATGATTGGCTTTTTGCTGCCCCGAGTCAAATGAGACCACCCCCATTTTTCTATTACAATTCAGTCTGGAGATATCCCTTTGATCTCTTTCAATGGAAGTCTATGGGACTTGTTGCTAAGGTGCTCTAAATGGTTGCTAGGGCGTGGCTTGATAGCTTCACAATGATCCTGAGAGACTGATTGGTCATCTGAGAGAAATGAGACCGCCCCCTTGTCTCTATGACATTGTGATCCAGAGCTATGTGCAATACAAAATCCCTATGCAATTTACCATAGTAGGAAAAGCATGTGTGTTTCATGGGACGTTTCTTCCCCATAGTAAGTCAATGGGGCAACTTTGGGCAGCTCCTGCCCCCCAGGGGTGCAACTTTTACCCCATTGTGATGTATGTTCTTACAGGGCCTATCAGCCTCTTCAAATGTGGCAAATTACATGTTTTTGCGACATCCTCGCTCAGAGCTATGACTCGTCAAAGTTTTTTGCAATGTTAAGTCTATGCGTTTTTTTCGGCCCGTTTTTCGCCCCTGGGGCGAACACCGTACCCCCGATCGCTTATAAAAGTCATAGCACACCTCTCCTCAATAAGCCGGTCGATTTGACACCTCATTCACGGGTCTGTGACAAACGGTGCGGGACGAGTTACGCGCCGAAAAAAAAGTGGAATAAAAATAATAATAATAATAAGTATGGAGGATAACAATAGTGATGCCTTGCTTTCAGCAAGCACCACTAATAAGAATAGCTAGATGCGAAAGTTCGTCGAGACAAACTTTAAGTTGGCTTGAGAAAGTTTGGACCGGAAAGTTTTTTGCTAGGCGGTTGTTAGGATGTTATGGGTGGTCGGTATGGTGTTGCTAGGTGGTTGCTAAGGTATTCTGGGTGGTTGCTAGGCGGTTGCTAGGGTGTTTTGGGTGGTTGCTAGGCGGTTGCTAGGGTCTTTTGTGTGGTTGCTAGGCGGTTGCTAGGTGGTTGCTAGGGTGTTCTGGGTGGTTGCTAGGATATTTTTGGTGGTTGCTAGGGTCTTTTGGGTGGTTGCTAGGCGGTTGCTAGGGTCTTTTGGGTGGTTGCTAGGCGGTTGCTAGGGTGTTTTGGGTGGTTGCTAGGGTCTTTTGGGTGGTTGCTAGGGTATTTTGGGTGGTTACTAGGGTGTTCTGGGTGGTTGCTAGGCAGTTGCTAGGGTGTTATGGGTGGTTGCTAGGGTGTTTTGGGTGGTTGCTAAGATATTTTGGGTGGTTGCTAGGGTCTTTTGGGTGGTTGCTAGGCGGTTGCTAGGGTATTTTGGGTGGTTGCTAGGGTGTTCTGGGTGGTTGCTAGGCTGTTTTGGGTGGTTGCTAGGGTGGTCTGGGTGGTTGCTAGGCAGTTGCTAGGGTATTTTGGGTGGTTGCTAGAGTGTTCTGGGTGGTTGTTAGGCAGTTGCTACGGTGTTCTGAGTGGTTGCTATGGTGTTGCTAGGGTGTCCTAAGGTATTTTGGGTGGTTGCTAGGGTGTTCTGGGTGGTTGCTATGGTGTTGCTAGGGTGTTCTAAGGTATTTTGGGTGTTTGCTAGGGTGTTCTGGGTGGTTGCTATGGTGTAGCTAGGGTGTTCTAAGGTATTTTGGGTGGTTGCTAAGGTGTTCTGAGTGGTTGCTATGGTGTTGCTAGGGTGTTCTAAGGTATTTTGGGTGGTTGCTAGGGTGTTCTGGGTGGTTGTTAGGCAGTTGCTACGGTTTTCTGAGTGGTTGCTATGGTGTTGCTAGGGTGTTCTAAGGTATTTTGGGTGGTTGCTAGGGTGTTCTGGGTGGTTGTTAGGCAGTTGCTAGGGTGTTCTGAGTGGTTGCTATGGTGTTGCTAGGGTGTCCTAAGGTATTTTGGGTGGTTGCTAGGGTGTTCTGAGTGGTTGCTATGGTGTTGCTATGGTGTTCTAAGGTATTTTGGGTGGTTGCTAGGGTGTTCTGGGTGGTTGCTATGGTGTTGCTAGGGTGTTCTAAGGTATTTTGGGTGGTTGCTAGGGTGTTCTGGGTGGTTGTTAGGCAGTTGCTAGGGTGTTCTGAGTGGTTGCTATGGTGTTGCTAGGGTGTTCTAAGGTATTTTGGGTGGTTGCTAGGGTGTTCTGAGTGGTTGCTATGGTGTTGCTAGGGTGTTCTAAGGTATTTTGGGTGGTTGCTAGGGTGTTCTGGGTGGTTGCTAGGCGGTTGCTAGGGTGTTCTGGGTGGTTGCTATGGTATTCAGGGCGTTTGATATGGTGTTACTAGGTGGTTGGTAGTTGTCACAGATGGTTACTATGGAGTTTTTATAGAGTTCTTAGCATGATCTTGGCATGATTCAACACTTAACTAATTGCTATTAGCATGTAGCTATTCACTGCTAGCATGTGTAGCATGTTGGAAGTGCTGTTTGCTAGCATGAGTCAAAAGAGCCAAACCTCATCTCTATACGATGTTCTGATACAGAGATATAGGTCTTGCAAAACGGTTGCTAGGGTACTCAAGTTTGGTTGCTATGGAGTTGCTTGGGAGCTGGAAGCATTAAACTTAAGAAGTTTAAAGTGGTTTGAAGTTTAAAGTAGTTTAAAGTAGTTTGAAGTTTATGATAGATATATAAATAAGTTAGATAGATACACACACACAAACACACACACACACACACACACACACACACACACACACACACACACTCAGACTACCTCGCTCACACACTCACTCAGACACACACACACACTCAGAGTTTATGAGTTTAGAGTTTATAAGTGTACAAGTTTTTGAGTTTAGAGTTTATAAGTTTAAATGAGTTTAGAGTTCAGAGTTTATTAATTTATGAGTTTAAGAGTTCATAAGTCTATGAATTCATGAGTTTATTAGTTAATTATCTATTAAATTTAAGTTAATTAGTTTATAAATGTATGAGATTAGAGTTTATTAGTTTAAATGAGTTTCATTGGCTAATATATATAGAACGGCAGTTTGGTTTAGTCTTCAAGGTGTTTAGATTTAAATTTTTGTCGGTTGGTGAGTTTGAATCTGGATTTGAATTTTTTAGAACTCCCCATTGTAAGTCAATGGGAGTTTTTCCGAGTTTTGATCGTCATTTGTAGGAAAACCGTAAGTCCGATCAGTCTGAAAAGATAAAGCAACGCGAGTCAGAACAGTTTGAGTGTCTGAGCCGAGTTTGGAGTATGTAGAGTTAAAGCTCTAGGACGAGTTTCATATAGAAATTTTAGTCTCGGAATAATAATAATAAGTTTAAATAGGATTTCAATATGTTGGCTCTCTCAAGCCAACTTAACTAGATGCGAAAGTTCGTCGAGACAAACTTTAAGTTGGCTTGAGAAAGTTTGGACCAGAACGTTTTTTGCTAGGCGGTTGCTAGGATGTTATGGGTGGTCGCTATGGTGTTGCTAGGCGGTTGCTAGGGTATTTTGGGTGGTTGCTAGGCGGTTGCTAGGGTATTCTGGGTGGTTGCTAGGGTGTTTTGGGTGGTTGCTAGGCGGTTGCTAGGGTCTTTTGGGTGGTTGCTAGGCGGTTGCTAGGGTTTTTGGGTGGTTGCTAGGGTGTTTTGGGTGGTTGCTAGGCGGTTGCTAGGATATTTTGGGTGGTTGCTAGGGTATTTTGGGTGGTTGCTAGGCGGTTGCTAGGGTCTTTTGGGTGGTTGCTAGGATATTTTGGGTGGTTGCTAGGGTCTTTTGGGTGGTTGCTAGGCGGTTGCTAGGGTCTTTTGGGTGGTTGCTAGGGTGTTCTGGGTGGTTGCTAGGCAGTTGCTAGGGTGTTATAGGTGGTTGCTATGGTGTTGCTAGGCAGTTGCTAGGGTATTTTGGGTGGTTGCTAGGGTGTTCTGGATGGTTGCTAGGGTATTATTGGTGGTTGCTAGGTGGTTGCTAGGATATTTTGGGTGGTTGCTAGGGTCTTTTGGGTGGTTGCTAGGCGGTTGCTAGGGTCTTTTGGGTGGTTGCTAGGCGGTTGCTAGGGTCTTTTGGGTGGTTGCTAGGTTATTTTAGGTGGTTGCTAGGGTCTTTTGGGTGGTTGCTAGGCGGTTGCTAGGGTCTTTTGGGTGGTTGCTAGGGTGTTCTGGGTGGTTGCTAGGCAGTTGCTAGGGTGTTATAGGTGGTTGCTATGGTGTTGCTAGGCGGTTGCTAAGGTATTTTGGGTGGTTGCTAGGGTGTTCTGGGTGGTTGCTAGGCAGTTGCTAGGGTGTTATGGGTGGTTGCTATGGTGTTGCTAGGTGGTTGCTAAGGTATTCTGGGTGGTTGCTAGGTGGTGGCTAGGGTGTTCTGGGTGGTTGCTAGACTGTTTTGGGTGGTTGCTAGGGTCTTTTGGGTGGTTGCTAGGCGGTTGCTAGGGTGTTTTAGGTGGTTGCTAGGGTCTTTTGTGTGGTTGCTAGGGTATTTTGGGTGGTTGCTAGGGTGTTCTGGGTGGTTGCTAGGCGGTTGCTAGGGTGTTACTAGCTGGTTGGTAGTTGTCACAGATGGTTACTATGGAGTTTTTATAGAGTTCTTAGCATGATCTTGGCATGATTTAACACTTAACTAATTGCTATTAGCATGTAGCTATTCACTGCTAGCATGTGTAGCATGTTGGAAGTGCTGTTTGCAAGCATGAGTCAAAAGAGCCAAACCTCATCTCTATACGATGTTCTGATACAGAGATATAGGTCTTGCAAAACGGTTGCTAGGGTACTCAAGTTTGGTTGCTATGGAGTTGCTTGGGAGCTGGAAGCATTAAACTTAAGAAGTTTAAAGTGGTTTGAAGTTTAAAGTAGTTTAAAGTAGTTTGAAGTTTATGATAGATATATAAATAAGTTAGATAGATACACACAAACACACACACACACACACACAAACACACACACACACACACACACACACACACACACACACACACACACACACACACACTCAGACTACCTCACTCAGACACACACACACACACACTCAGAGTTTATGAGTTTAGAGTTTATATGTGTACGAGTTTTTGAGTTTAGAGTTTATAAGTTTAAATGAGTTTAGAGTTCAGAGTTTATTAATTTATGAGTTTAAGAGTTCATAAGTCTATGAATTCATGAGTTTATTAGTTAATTAGCTATTAAATTTAAGTTAATTAGTTTATAAATGTATGAGATTAGAGTTTATTAGTTTAAATGAGTTTCATTGGCTAATATATATAGAACGGCAGTTTGGTTTAGTCTTCAAGGTGTTTAGATTTAAATTTTTGTCGGTTGGTGAGTTTGAATCTGGATTTGAATTTTTTAGAACTCCCCATTGTAAGTCAATGGGAGTTTTTCCGAGTTTTGATCGTCATTTGTAGGAAAACCGTAAGTCCGATCAGTCTGAAAAGATAAAGCAACGCGAGTCAGAACAGTTTGAGTGTCTGAGCCGAGTTTGGAGTATGTAGAGTTAAAGCTCTAGGACGAGTTTCATATAGAAATTTTAGTCTCGGAATAATAATAATAACTAGATGCGAAAGTTCGTCGAGACAAACTTTAAGTTGGCTTGAGAAAGTTTGGACCGGAACGTTTTTTGCTAGGCGGTTGTTAGGATGTTATGGGTGGTCGCTATGGTGTTGCTAGGCGGTTGCTAAGGTATTCTGGGTGGTTGCTAGGCGGTTGCTAGGGTATTTTGGGTGGTTGCTAGGGTGTTTTGGGTGGTTGCTAGGTGGTTGCTAGGGTGTTTTGGGTGGTTGCTTGGCGGTTGCTAGGATATTTTTGGTGGTTGCTAGGGTCTTTTGGGTGGTTGCTAGGCGGTTGCTAGGGTATTTTGGGTGGTTGCTAGGGTGTTTTGGGTGGTTGCTAGGGTGTTTTGGGTGGTTGCTAGGCGGTTGCTAGGGTGTTTTGGGTGGTTGCTAGGATATTTTTGGTGGTTGCTAGGGTCTTTTGGGTGGTTGCTAGGCGGTTGCTAGGGTATTTTGGGTGGTTGCTAGGATATTTTGGGTGGTTGCTAGGGTCTTTTGGGTGGTTGCTAGGCGGTTGCTAGGGTATTTTGGGTGGTTGCTAGGGTGTTTTGGGTGGTTGCTAGGCGGTTGCTAGGGTGTTTTGGGTGGTTGCTAGGCGGTTGCTAGGATATTTTTGGTGGTTGCTAGGGTGTTTTGGGTGGTTGCTAGGATATTTTGGGTGGTTGCTAGGGTGTTATGGGTGGTTGCTATGGTGTTGCTAGGCGGTTGCTAAGGTATTTTGGGTGGTTGCTAGGGTGTTCTGTGTGTTTGCTAGGCAGTTGCTAGGGTGTTATGGGTGGTTGCTATGGTGTTGCTAGGCGTTGCTAAGGTATTCTGGGTGGTTGCTAGGGTGTTCTGGGTGGTTGCTAGGCTGTTTTGGGTGGTTGCTAGGGTATTCTGGGTGGTTGCTAGGGTCTTTTGGGTGGTTGCTAGGTGGTTGCTAGGCTGTTTTGGGTGGTTGCTAGGATATTCTGGGTGGTTGCTAGGCGGTTGCTAGGGTCTTTTGGGTGGTTGCTAGGGTCTTTTGGGTGGTTGCTAGGCGGTTGCTAGGGTGTTCTGGGTGGTTGCTAGGCTGTTTTGGGTGGTTGCTAGGCGGTTGCTAGGGTGTTCTGGGTGGTTGCTAGGCTGTTTTGGGTGGTTGCTAGGATATTCTGGGTGGTTGCTAGGCGGTTGCTAGGATATTTTGGGTGGTTTCTAGGGTCTTTTGGGTGGTTGCTAGGCGGTTGCTAGGGTTTCTGGGTGGTTGCTAGGGTCTTTTGGGTGGTTGCTAGGGTGTTCTGGGTGGTTGCTAGGCGGTTGCTAGGGTCTTTTGGGTGGTTGCTAGGCGGTTGCTAGGGTTTCTGGGTGGTTGCTAGGGTATTCTGGGTGGTTGCTAGGCGGTTGCTGGGATATTTTGGGTGGTTGCTAAGGTCTTTTGGGTGGTTGCTAGGCGGTTGTTAGGGTGTTTTGGGTGGTTGCTAGGCGGTTGCTAGGGTATTTTGGGTGGTTGCTAGGGTGTTCTGGGTGGTTGCTATGGTAATCAGGGCGGTTGATATGGTGTTACTAGGTGGTTGGTAGTTGTCACAGATTGTTACTATGGAGTTTTTATAGAGTTCTTAGCATGATCTTGGCATGATTTAACACTTAACTAATTGCTATTAGCATGTAGCTATTCACTGCTAGCATGTGTAGCATGTTGGAAGTGCTGTTTGCTAGCATGAGTCAAAAGAGCCAAAACTCATCTCTATACGATGTTCTGATACAGAGATATAGGTCTTGCAAAACGGTTGCTAGGGTACTCAAGTTTGGTTGCTATGGAGTTGCTTGGGAGCTGGAAGCATTAAACTAAAGAAGTTTAAAGTGGTTTGAAGTTTAAAGTAGTTTAAAGTAGTTTGAAGTTTATGATAGATATATAAATAAGTTAGATAGATACACACAAACACACACACACACACACACACACACACACACACACACACTCAGACTACCTCACTCAGACACACACACACACACTCAGAGTTTATGAGTTTAGAGTTTATATGTGTACGAGTTTTTGAGTTTAGAGTTTATAAGTTTAAATGAGTTTAGAGTTCAGAGTTTATTAATTTATGAGTTTAAGAGTTCATAAGTCTATGAATTCATGAGTTTATTAGTTAATTAGCTATTAAATTTAAGTTAATTAGTTTATAAATGTATGAGATTAGAGTTTATTAGTTTAAATGAGTTTCATTGGCTAATATATATAGAACGGCAGTTTGGTTTAGTCTTCAAGGTGTTTAGATTTGAATTTTTGTCGGTTGGTGAGTTTGAATCTGGATTTGAATTTTTTAGAACTCCCCAATGTAAGTCAATGGGAGTTTTTCCGAGTTTTGATCGTCATTTGTAGGAAAACCGTAAGTCCGATCAGTCTGAAAAGATAAAGCAACTCGAGTCAGAACAGTTTGAAGGTCTGAGCCGAGTTTGGAGTATGTAGAGTTAAAGCTCTAGGAGGAGATTGAGTGTAATTTTTTGGTAAGAAGAATAATAATAATAAGTTTAAATAGGATTTCAATATGTTGGCTCTCTCAAGCCAACTTAACTAGATGCGAAAGTTCGTCGAGACAAACTTTAAGTTGGCTTGAGAAAGTTTGGAGCAGAATCTTTTTTGCTAGGTGGTTGCTAGGATGTTATGGGTGGTTGCTATGGTGTTGCTAGGGTATTTTGGGCGGTTGCTAGGGTGTTCTGGGTGGTTGCTAGGGTGTTATGAGTGGTTACTAGGATGTTTTGGGTGGTTGCTAGGGTATTTTGGGTGGTTACTATGGTGTTCTGGGTGGTTGCTAGGCGGTTGCTAGGGTATTTTAGGTGGTTGCTAGGGTGTTCTGGGTGGTTGCTAGGCGGTTGCTAGGATATTTTGGGTGGTTGCTAGGGTCTTTTGGGCGGTTGCTAGGGTGTTCTGGGTGGTTGCTAGGCGGTTGCTAGGATATTTTGGGTGGTTGCTAGGCTGTTTTGGGTGGTTGCTAGGGTATTCTGGGTGGTTGCTAGGCGGTTGCTAGGATATTTTGGGTGGTTGCTAAGGTCTTTTAGGTGGTTGCTAGGCGGTTGCTAGGGTATTTTGGGCGGTTGCTAGGGTCTTTTGGGTGGTTGCTAGGGTATTTTGGGTGGTTGCTAGGGTCTTTTAGGTGGTTGCTAGGCAGTTGCTAGGGTATTTTGGGTGGTTGCTAGGGTGTTCTGGGTGGTTGCTAGGCAGTTGCTAGGGTGTTCTGGGTGGTTGCTATGGTGTTGCTAGGGTTTTTTGGGTGGTTGCTAGGCGGTTGCTAGGGTCTTTTGGGTGGTTGCTAGGGTCTTTTGGGTGGTTGCTAGGCGGTTGCTAGGGTCTTTTGGGTGGTTGCTAGGGTCTTTTGGGTGGTTGCTAGGGTGTTCTGGGTGGTTGCTAGGCGGTTGCTAGGGTCTTTTGGGTGGTTGCTAGGCGGTTGCTAGGGTGTTCTGGGTGGTTGCTAGGCTGTTTTGGGTGGTTGCTAGGATATTCTGGGTGGTTGCTAGGCGGTTGCTAGGATATTTCTGGTGGTTGCTAGGGTCTTTTGGGTGGTTGCTAGGCGGTTGATAGGATATTTTGGGTGGTTGCTAGGGTCTTTTGGGTGGTTGCTAGGCGGTTGCTAGGGTGTTTTGGGTGGTTGCTAGGTTCTTTTGGGTGGTTGCTAGGCGGTTGCTAGGGTGTTTTGTGTGGTTGCTAGGGTCTTTTGGGTGGTTGCTACGGTGTTCTGGGTGGTTGCTAGGGTCTTTTGGGTGGTTGCTAGGCAGTTGCTAGGGTGTTCTGGGGGGTTGCTATGGTATTCAGGGCGGTTGATATGGTGTTACTAGGTGGTTGGTAGTTGTCACAGATGGTTACTATGGAGTTTTTATAGAGTTCTTAGCATGATCTTGGCATGATTTAACACTTAACTAATCGCTATTAGCATGTAGCTATTCACTGCTAGCATATGTAGCATGTTGGAAGTGCTGTTTGTTAGCATGAGTCAAAAGAGCCAAACCTCATCTCTATACGATGTTCTGATACAGAGATATAGGTCTTACAAAACGGTTGCTAGGGTACTCAAGTTTGGTTGCTATGGAGTTGCTTGGGAGCTGGGAGCTTTAAACTTAAGAAGTTTAAATTGGTTTGAAGTTTAAAGTAGTTTGAAGTTTATGACAGAGAGATAGATAGATAAATAAGTTAGATAGATACACACACACACACACACACACACACACACACTCACAGACTACCTCGCTCACACACTCACTCAGACACACACACACACACACACACACTCAGAGTTTATGAGTTTAGAGTTTATAAGTGTATAAACTGATGAGTTTATAAGTGTATGAGTTTTTGAGTTTAGAGTTTATAAGTTTAAATGAGTTTAGAGTTCAGAGTTTATTAATTTATGAGTTTAAGAGTTCATAACTCTATGAATTCATGAGTTTATTAGTTAATTAGTTATTAAATTTAAGTTAATTAGTTTATAAATGTATGAGATTAGAGTTTATTAGTTTAAATGAGTTTCATTGGCTAATATATATAGAACGGCAGTTTGGTTTAGTCTTCAAGGTATTTAGATTTGAATTTTTGTCGGTTGGCGAGTTTGAATCTGGATTTGAATTTTTTAGAACTCCCCAATGTAAGTCAATGGGAGTTTTTCCGAGTTTTGATCGTCATTTGTAGGAAAACCGTAAGTCCGATCAGTCTGAAAAGATAAAGCAACGCGAGTCAGAACAGTGTGAGTGTCTGAGCCGAGTTTGGAGTATGTAGAGTTAAAGCTCTAGGACGAGTTTCATATAGAAATTTTAGTCTCGGAATAATAATAATAACTAGATGCGAAAGTTCGTCGAGACAAACTTTAAGTTGGCTTGAGAAAGTTTGGACCGGAAAGTTTTTTGCTAGGCGGTTGTTAGGATGTTATGGGTGGTCGCTATGGTGTTGCTACGTGGTTGCTAAGGTATTCTGGGTGGTTGCTAGGCGGTTGCTAGGGTGTTTTGGGTGGTTGCTAGGCGGTTGCTAGGGTCTTTTGTGTGGTTGCTAGGGGGTTGCTAGGTGGTTGCTAGGGTGTTCTGGGTGGTTGCTAGGATATTTTTTTTGGTTGCTAGGGTCTTTTGGGTGGTTGCTAGGCGGTTGCTAGGGTCTTTTGGGTGGTTGCTAGGGTCTTTTGGGTGGTTGCTAGGCGGTTGCTAGGGTATTTTGGGTGGTTACTAGGGTGTTCTGGGTGGTTGCTAGGCAGTTGCTAGGGTGTTATGGGTGGTTGCTAGGGTGTTTTGGGTGGTTGCTAAGATATTTTGGGTGGTTGCTAGGGTCTTTTGGGTGGTTGCTAGGCGGTTGCTAGGGTATTTTGGGTGGTTGCTAGAGTGTTCTGGGTGGTTGTTAGGCAGTTGCTACGGTGTTCTGAGTGGTTGCTATGGAGTTGCTAGGGTGTCCTAAGGTATTTTGGGTGGTTGCTAGGGTGTTCTGGGTGGTTGTTAGGCAGTTGCTACGGTGTTCTGAGTGGTTGCTATGGTGTTGCTAGGGTGTTCTAAGGTATTTTGGGTGGTTGCTAGGGTGTTCTGGGTGGTTGTTAGGCAGTTGCTAGGGTGTTCTGAGTGGTTGCTATGGTGTTGCTAGGGTGTCCTAAGGTATTTTGGGTGGTTGCTAGGGTGTTCTGAGTGGTTGCTATGGTGTTGCTATGGTGTTCTAAGGTATTTTGGGTGGTTGCTAGGGTGTTCTGGGTGGTTGCTATGGTGTTGCTAGGGTGTTCTAAGGTATTTTGGGTGGTTGCTAGGGTGTTCTGGGTGGTTGTTAGGCAGTTGCTAGGGTGTTCTGAGTGGTTGCTATGGTGTTGCTAGGGTGTTCTAAGGTATTTTGGGTGGTTGCTAGGGTGTTCTGAGTGGTTGCTATGGTGTTGCTAGGGTGTTCTAAGGTATTTTGAGTGGTTGCTAGGGTGTTCTGGGTGGTTGTTAGGCAGTTGCTACGGTGTTCTGAGTGGTTGCTATGGTGTTGCTAGGGTGTTCTAAGGTATTTTGGGTGGTTGCTAGGGTGTTCTGGGTGGTTGTTAGGCAGTTGCTAGGGTGTTCTGAGTGGTTGCTATGGTGTTGCTAGGGTGTCCTAAGGTATCTTGGGTGGTTGCTAGGGTGTTCTTAGTGGTTGCTATGGTGTTGCTATGGTGTTCTAAGGTATTTTGGGTGGTTGCTAGGGTGTTCTGGGTGGTTGCTATGGTGTTGCTAGGGTGTTCTAAGGTATTTTGGGTGGTTGCTAGGGTGTTCTGGGTGGTTGTTAGGCAGTTGCTAGGGTGTTCTGAGTGGTTGCTATGGTGTTGCTAGGGTGTTCTAAGGTATTTTGGGTGGTTGCTAGGGTGTTCTGAGTGGTTGCTATGGTGTTGCTAGGGTGTTCTAAGGTATTTTGGGTGGTTGCTAGGGTGTTCTGGGTGGTTGCTAGGCGGTTGCTAGGGTGTTCTGGGTGGTTGCTATGGTATTCAGGGCGGTTGATATGGTGTTACTAGCTGGTTGGTAGTTGTCACAGATGGTTACTATGGAGTTTTTATAGAGTTCTTAGCATGATCTTGGCATGATTCAACACTTAACTAATTGCTATTAGCATGTAGCTATTCACTGCTAGCATGTGTAGCATGTTGGAAGTGCTGTTTGCTAGCATGAGTCAAAAGAGCCAAAACTCATCTCTATACGATGTTCTGATACAGAGATATAGGTCTTGCAAAACGGTTGCTAGGGTACTCAAGTTTGGTTGCTATGGAGTTGCTTGGGAGCTGGAAGCATTAAACTAAAGAAGTTTAAAGTGGTTTGAAGTTTAAAGTAGTTTAAAGTAGTTTGAAGTTTATGATAGATATATAAATAAGTTAGATAGATACACACAAACACACACACACACACACACACACACACACACACACACACACACACACACACACACACACAGACTACCTCGCTCACACACTCACTCAGACACAAACACACACACACTCAGAGTTTATGAGTTTAGAGTTTATAAGTGTACGAGTTTTTGAGTTTAGAGTTTATAAGTTTAAATGAGTTTAGAGTTCAGAGTTTATTAATTTATGAGTTTAATAGTTCATAAGTCTATGAATTCATGAGTTTATTAGTTAATTAGCTATTAAATTTAAGTTAATTAGTTTATAAGTGTATGAGATTAGAGTTTATTAGTTTAAATGAGTTTCATTGGCTAATATATATAGAATGGCAGTTTGAATTAGTTTTCAAGGGATTTAGATTTAAATTTTTGTCGGTTGGTGAGTTTGAATTTTTTTAGAACTCCCCATTGTAAGTCAATGGGAGTTTTTCCGAGTTTTGATCGTCATTTGTAGGAAAACCGTAAGTCCGATCAGTCTGAAAAGATAAAGCAACGCGAGTCAGAACAGTTTGAGTGTCTGAGCCGAGTTTGGAGTATGTAGAGTTAAAGCTCTAGGACGAGTTTCATATAGAAATTTTAGTCTCGGAATAATAATAATAATAATAATAATAAGTTTAAATAGGATTTCAATATGTTGGCTCTCTCAAGCCAACTTAATAATAATAAGTTTAAATAGGATTTCAATATGTTGGCTCTCTCAAGCCAACTTAATAACTAGATGCGAAAGTTCGTCGAGACAAACTTTAAGTTGGCTTGAGAAAGTTTGGACCGGAAAGTTTTTTGCTAGGCGGTTGTTAGGATGTTATGGGTGGTCGCTATGGTGTTGCTAGGTGGTTGCTAAGGTATTCTGGGTGGTTGCTAGGCGGTTGCTAGGGTATTTTGGGTGGTTGCTAGGGTGTTTTGGGTGGTTGCTAGGCGGTTGCTAGGGTCTTTTGGGTGGTTGCTAGGCGGTTGCTAGGTGGTTGCTAGGGTGTTCTGGGTGGTTGCTAGGATATTTTTGGTGGTTGCTAGGGTCTTTTGGGTGGTTGCTAGGCGGTTGCTAGGGTGTTTTGGGTGGTTGCTAGGCGGTTGCTAGGGTCTTTTGGGTGGTTGCTAGGGTCTTTTGGGTGGTTGCTAGGCGGTTGCTAGGGTCTTTTGGGTGGTTGCTAGGGTCTTTTGGGTGGTTGCTAGGGTCTTTTGGGTGGTTGCTAGGGTGTTCTGGGTGGTTGCTAGGCGGTTGCTAGGGTCTTTTGGGTGGTTGCTAGGCGGTTGCTAGGGTGTTCTGGGTGGTTGCTAGGCTGTTTTGGGTGGTTGCTAGGATATTCTGGGTGGTTGCTAGGCGGTTGCTAGGATATTTCCGGTGGTTGCTAGGGTCTTTTGGGTGGTTGCTAGGCGGTTGATAGGATATTTTGGGTGGTTGCTAGGGTCTTTTGGGTGGTTGCTAGGCGGTTTCTAGGGTGTTTTGGGTGGTTGCTAGGGTCTTTTGGGTGGTTGCTAGGCGGTTGCTAGGGTGTTTTGTGTGGTTGCTATGGTATTCAGGGCGGTTGATATGGTGTTACTAGGTGGTTGGTAGTTGTCACAGATGGTTACTATGGAGTTTTTCTAGAGTTCTTAGCATGATCTTGGCATGATTTAACACTTATCTAATCGCTATTAGCATGTAGCTATTCACTGCTAGCATATGTAGCATGTTGGAAGTGCTGTTTGCTAGCATGAGTCAAAAGAGCCAAACCTCATCTCTATACGATGTTCTGATACAGAGATATAGGTCTTGCAAAACGGTTGCTAGGGTACTCAAGATTGGTTGCTATGGAGTTGCTTGGGAGCTGGGAGCTTTAAACTTAAGAAGTTTAAATTGGTTTGAAGTTTAAAGTAGTTTGAAGTTTATGACAGAGAGATAGATAGATAAATAAGTTAGATAGATACACACACACACACACACACACACACACTCACAGACTACCTCGCTCACACACTCACTCAGACACACACACACACACTCAGAGTTTATGAGTTTAGAGTTTATAAGTGTATAAACTGATGAGTTTATAAGTGTATGAGTTTTTGAGTTTAGAGTTTATAAGTTTAAATGAGTTTAGAGTTCAGAGTTTATTAATTTATGAGTTTAAGAGTTCATAAGTCTATGAATTCATGAGTTTATTAGTTAATTAGTTATTAAATTTAAGTTAATTAGTTTATAAATGTATGAGATTAGAGTTTATTAGTTTAAATGAGTTTCATTGGCTAATATATATAGAACGGCAGTTTGGTTTAGTCTTCAAGGTATTTAGATTTGAATTTTTGTCGGTTGGCGAGTTTGAATCTGGATTTGAATTTTTTAGAACTCCCCAATGTAAGTCAATGGGAGTTTTTCCGAGTTTTGATCGTCATTTGTAGGAAAACCGTAAGTCCGATCAGTCTGAAAAGATAAAGCAACGCGAGTCAGAACAGTGTGAGTGTCTGAGCCGAGTTTGGAGTATGTAGAGTTAAAGCTCTAGGACGAGTTTCATATAGAAATTTTAGTCTCGGAATAATAATAATAAGTTTAAATAGGATTTCAATATGTTGGCTCTCTCAAGCCAACTTAATAAGTTTAAATAGGATTTCAATATGTTGGCTCTCTCAAGCCAACTTAATAATAATAAGTTTAAATAGGATTTCAATATGTTGGCTCTCTCAAGCCAACTTAATAATAATAATAAGTTTAAATAGGATTTCAATATGTTGGCTCTCTCAAGCCAACTTAATAAGTATGAGCAATAACAATAGTGTTGCTTTGCCTTTGGCAAGCACCACTAATAATAATAAGTATGAGCAATAACAATAGTGATGCTTTTAAAAAAGCACCACTAATAATAAGTATGAGCAATAACAATAGTGATGCTTTTAAAAAAGCACCACTAATAATAATAAGTATGGAGAATAACAATAGTGTTGCTTTGAAAAGCACCACTAATAATAAGTTTAAATAGGATTTCAATATGTTGGCTCTCTCAAGCCAACTTAATAATATGTTTAAGTACAATATCAGTAAGTTGGCTTTCTCAAGCCAACTTAATAAGTTTAAATAGGATTTCAGTAAGTTGGCTCTCTCAAGCCAACTTAATAATAAGTTTAAGTACAATATCAGTAAGTTGGCTTTCTCAAGCCAACTTAATAAGTTTAAATAGCATTTCAGTAAGTTGGCTTTCTCAAGCCAACTTAATAATAAGTTTAAGTACAATATCAGTAAGTTGGCTTTCTCAAGCCAACTTAATAATAAGTTTAAGTACAATATCAGTAAGTTGGCTCTCTCAAGCCAACTTAATAATGATAATAAATGTAAGTACAATATCAGTAAGTTGGCTCTCTCAAGCCAACTTAATAAGTTTAAGTACAATATCAGTAAGTTGGCTCTCTCAAGCCAACTTAATAATAAGTTTAAATAGCATTTCAGTAAGTTGGCTCTCTCAAGCCAACTTAATAATAAGTTTAAATAGGATTTCAGTAAGTTGGCTCTCTCAAGCCAACTTAATAAGTTTAAGTACATTATCAGTAAGTTGGCTCTCTCAAGCCAACTTAATAATAAGTTTAAGTACAATATCAGTAAGTTGGCTCTCTCAAGCCAACTTAATAATAAGTTTAAATAGGATTTCAGTAAGTTGGCTCTCTCAAGCCAACTTAATAATAAGTTTAAGTACAATATCAGTAAGTTGGCTCTCTCAAGCCAACTTAATAATAAGTTTAAATAGGATTTCAGTAAGTTGGCTCTCTCAAGCCAACTTAATAAGTTTAAGTACAATATCAGTAAGTTGGCTCTCTCAAGCCAACTTAATAAGTTTAAATAGGATTTCAGTAAATTGGCTCTCTCAAGCCAACTTAACTACCAGGCAGTGACGTATGTGTACGCTGAAATAAAAAAGTCTTTCACCTCAGAAAAACGGACGTTCCTGTCATGTCAGCCGTTATAGGCTACTGTGTTCGTAGCGCACACTCTTCAATTGCACGCGCAAATGCGGCGGTGCGCGCTGTGTATAAAGTGCAAAGGAAACTACGAGCATGCAACGTTGTTACGTTGTAAATTAGTAAGTCGCGAAATAAAAGTAAAATACCAATAAATCACGTTACTGGTTTATATTGAAACGACAGTTACCATGGTGAATACACAATATTAACAAGAACTTTGTTAATATTGTATATTCGCCATGGTAACTGTCGTTTCAATATTATTATTAACCCCAAAATGCCACTTTATTTTCACTTTGTGTTATTGTTTATATTTTTAAATGACTGTGGTGGCTCATACCAACATTGTATTAACAAAAGCTAGTTTGGGACTGCTATTTAATAGCTTTAGCATAGGCCTAATGTTTATTTCTTAGTAGTCTTTACTATTAGTCATATTCTTACAATTTATGTGTATGTTAAGTAAAGGGGGATAGTGTGTGTGTTCACAATTTTTAAGTAAACATGTATAATAATATGCCTATATATATATATATATATATATATATATATATTCAATGTAAATTGTGATAATCGTAATTAATAATCGCAATTACAATTTCAAGGGAATAATCGGCAATTATGATTTTTGTCATAATCGTGCAGCCCTAATTGTAAAACATGTTTTGTGTAAGAAAGCTTTATGTGAGGAGGCGTGAATCATCATGAATACTGATGTGTTTCACACCTGAAAAAGACAAAGACCCTCCCATAATGGCCTTATCAGGTGGGGACTGTCAGAGAAGCAGAACAAAGAATGAGTAGAGATTTAAAAAAGAATGGCTTTTTGATTGTTTGGATTTATTTACAACATAACATAATCCAAAGATACACAACATAGGACAAAAAAGCACATTAACACACTGATCTAAAGACAGAGACTTGAACAGTCACACACCTTTGTGCCATTCCTGAAACATAGTACATACCTGTCATTTACAAGGTGTTTGATTTTTCATTTTACCATGTTCATGTACAGAGACTCATGTGAATGTTTAAGTCAGCAGGACTCATCAGTGGCATCTGGTCCCTGTAAAAAACAAACAAAAAAAAAAACACGAAACATGACCATGCTGATATCAAGAAAACCTATAGGGCTGCATGATTTTGGGTATACATTTTAGATTTTTCTGGTTAAAATTGTGATTTAAAATGTAAAAAATACATATATGTATATATATATATATATATATATATATATATATATATATATATATATATATAATGAACATCAGGTTTGTAACATATATGTGTAGGGCTGCATAAAATAATAACAATAGCCTATAGCAGGCAGCCTATAAATCGTTAAAAAGGAACACTTCAGTAACACTACACTAGAGAAAAATATATGGATTATCATATGTTACTTCAAATGTTTCCATTCGTTATGATGTTATGAGATTGGAGTGAAAACATGAAGCCTAATGTTTGTCGCATTTTGCTTTTTAAACGAGTGACTCAAACTCACAGCGCGTGCAGAGACCATTTATTGAAGCGATCGAGCCGCTCCAAACTATGAAACATTATTGTTACCACATTATACATATCTACTTTTGAGCAGATATCCAGAATGCACATACAGAATACACATTTGACCCGCGAGCGGGCTGCATATAGAGAAACACTGGGGTGTCCAGCCCGCAGGGTGGAATGTTTCAACCCCAGGGGGGGCAAGGTGGCTTGCTAAGGGAAAGACACATGCTCAGAGAGGCTTACAGTGGAAATACACATGTGGGGGTCGCCCAAGGGGGGAACCATGCACATGGAGGCACCTAGCCAAAACGAAAGCTGCCGGTGGCATAACTCTGGCGTTGACGTCAACGGCACTGGAGGAACTCAGGGCTTCTCTGGGAAGCTCACCTGAGGAGAATATCGCACATATCCAGTCCAAGGAGTGGAATGGCGAGCAAGCAAAGACACCTTAGCAGATCCTAGTACCGGCTAGTTGAAGCGAGTACACGAGAGGACACTGGCTCCATTCGGAGATTGTAGAATCTTGCAAATGTGTTGGGTATCATCCAGCCTGCAGCTCTGCAGTTGTCTGTTAGCGAGGCGCCATGCGCTAGAGCCCAAGAGGAAGCCACACTCCACGTGGAGTGTGCCTTCACAGGACGACCTTGCTGCTGGTATGCCAAAGCAATGGTGTCCACTATCCAGTGAGACAACCTTTGCTTGGAGAGAGCCTTTCCCTTCAGCTTCCCACCATAACAGACAAAGAGCTGGTCTGAGGTCCTGAAACACTGCGTTCTGTCTACGTAAGCACGGAGGGCGCGTACTGGACAGAGCAGTGCCAAGGCTGGGTCTACCTCCTCCAAGGGCAGCGATTGCAGGTTCACCACCTGATTCCGAAAGGGAGTGGTGGGAACCTTGGGCACGTATCCAGGCTGGGGTCTCAGGATCACGTGAGAATAGGCCGGCCCGAATTCCAGGCACGCTTCGTCAACTGAAAATGCCTGAAGGTCCCCTACTCTCTTGATGGAGGCCAATGCAACCAGGAGCGCTGTCTTCATTGACAGGAACTTAAGCTTGACTGATTGCAAAGGCTCAGAGGGAGCACTCTGCAGGGCGGATAGAACCACTGCGAGGTCCCAAGAGGGTACGAGATGAGAGGGAGGAGGATTTAGTCTCCTCGCTCCTCTCAGGAACCTGATGACCAGGTCGTGCTTCCCCACTGACTTACCTTCGACTGCGTCGTGATGTGCGGCGATAGCAGCAATATACACTTTGAGGGTGGAGGGAGACAGCCTTCGCTCCAACCCATCTTGCAGGAAGGAAAGCGCGACACTGATCAGGCATTTTCTGGGGTCTTCTCTGCGAGAAGAGCACCAGGTGACGAAGAGGTTCCACTTCAACGCGTAGGCATGTCTCGTGGACAATGCTCTAGTGGAAGTGATGGTAGCCACCACTAGTGGTGGTAGGGTACTCAAACCTGCCTCGTCCCATCCAGGAGCCACACGTGGAGGTTCCACAAGGCTCACTGGGGGAAACACATATTTGCGGAGACCCCGCGGCCAGCTGTGCACCAGTGCGTCCGTGCCGAGAGTGCCCTCGGTCAGTCGTGGGAGGCAAACAGATCTACCTGTGCATCACCAAACTGTTCCCAAATCAGCTGAACCATCTGGGGATGGAGTCTCCATTCTCCAGGAAGAGGCTGAAACTGTGAGAGCTTGTCGGCTGCACGGTTCAGGTTTCCCGGGATATAAATGACTAGAAGGGACCTCAGATGAGGAGGTGGCAGGCGAGTTGCGACATACGGGAGCATAGACCACCTTGACGGTTGATGTACGCTACTGTCGCGGTATTGTCTGAGCCGGACTAGTATGTGTTGGTTCTTGAGTAACGCACAGAAGCGGTACAGAGAAAATGTACCACCATCAACTTGAGGCAACTGACATGCCAAAGGCACTGGGGTCTTGTCCAGGAGCCTGCGGCAGCATGTCCATTGCACATGGCACCCCAGCCTGTGGTGGAGGCATCTGTTGAGACAACAAAATGCCTGGAAATGCCTCATTCTAAGGGCACTCCGGCCCGTAGAAAGCTGAGGTTTGTCCACGGGGGGTGAAGGTCTGATGGTAGATCGGAGTAACTGGCCTTGCTGCCATGGCCACCTCGGGACTCAGTTGCGAAGCCAGAGCTGAAGCGGTCTCATATGAAGCAATCCGAGTGGTGTAGCTGCAGCTGCGGATGCCATATGCCCCAGGAGCCTCTGAAATAACTTCAGTGGAACCGCACTCAAGTCAGCAGTGACTGCACGCGCTCGTAAGCTGCGCGCACATGGCGACCGAGTCAATTTCCATACAGAGAAAAGAGATCCTCTGCACGGGGGAGAGTTTGCGCATTTTCCCAGTTGACTCGAAGGCCCAGATGGGCTAGGTGCACCGGAGCACTAGGTCCCTGTGTTCGCAAACCGGACGTGGAAGACATAGCGTCCCGGTGTGGGGGCACGGTCATTTGCCGCGTCCTGACAGAGGAGGCCAGGGAAGGATCAGCGTTCCTTTCGGGCCTGTTCTGCCAGGGGTCTGGCAACAGAGGGGCACGAGAGTGGCGAGGCTCGTGAGTGGCGCACACTGTCATCAGGGACCTCTGGTGGCTCAGAGATGGGGGTGTCAGTTCTTTCTTTAACCACATGAGCATGCTGCCCATCAGGGGGCGAGCAGCGGAGAGTGGAGAACAAAAGATTCTATAGGACTGCACGATGAGAGTTGACAAAAACCTACAGGCTTTGAAGGGGTGCTTAGGGTCACCACGGGAGGAAGCGCTCTGAGGACACAGTTGCATCGCAACAGAACGTTCCACTAGGGGAATCCCAGTGTACCCTTTGGCAGCGGCACCGTTGAGGGAAGGAAAAGCGGAGAAGGTCGGCGAGTGATCGCGGGAAGACAATGGTGCCTTCCAAAGGTAATGGGGGTGAGCGCTGACGAGAGCGCATCATCATGCGCATCATCACTCCTGCCCACCTTGTGATGCTGCGATGGACATCGTCTCCTCATCTGGAGTGCCGAATGAAACACGCGGAACGTCCGAAGACGGTTGCGGGTTGCGGCACGCAAGAGGGGGGAGTGTGGAATTGTTGCCGCTTTGTTTCACACCGTCACCCTCAGGTCACCCTGTCCACCAGCCAAAGTACCACCTCTCGAGGAGGGGGTAGATCGGGGTGTGGATGAGGGGACTCTCCCTCTAACGAGGTCATTGAGTCTCGACCGCAGTGTTTGACCAATTGACGATGGTCATGTTCCCACAGTGAGAACATGATTCATCCACAAAGGCTGCCTTAGAGTGAACTACGCCCAAACACGCAAGACAGCGATAGTGCCCATCAAACTCGTCCAACCAGAAGTGAAGTGCACAGGCGAGAAATCTTTAAAAAGACGTGCCACGCGCAAGCTCTTTTGTGAGAGGAAAAAAAACTCTGCAGAGTGTTGAAGCGACCAGGGAGAAACACACACTGGCAAATCACTGCACAAATCAGCAGGCAATGTGCACTCGCTGGAAATCGCCGTCACACCAACACCTGGAGAGAAGCTTGTCTCGAAGAGTGAAGAGAATGAAGATCTCAGGATGGCTTGTGGAGTGAAGAATTATCTTGGCTCCAAAGCGAAAACATATCTGCATGTTGCCAGCGTACTTCCTTATATACCCACCAGGTGGGACGGAGTTACGCTATGCAAATTCCGCAGACCCATGGCATTTCTTTGCCATTGGCTCGTTTTGTAATACTCGAAGGTGAGAGCTTTCTAAGCAAAACCCCATTCGTCATCACGACGTAATTTGTAGTGACCACGAAAGGGATATATATATATATATATATATATATATATATATATACACACATTTTAGTCTGGCACCATGTTGAAATGTGAACTATAGACAGGTAGACTACCTTTCAATGCTAAATTTATATACATGTACGACATTAGGCTTCATGTTTTTACTCCAATCTCATTTCATAACGTACATTTTAGTCTGGCACCAGTTTGACCAGTTGCTACAATGTAAAGTTTATACAACAAAAACATGCTTACTATGAGTGGAAATATCTTACCTTAAAAATCTTTATCATCTTCAAATCGCGTTCTTCTAATTCTTCTGAGGTAAATCCAAGGTAAACAGCACAGCACATCACAAACACAACGTGTCTCGCTGAAAAGCAGAGTAGTACTAAAGTCTCTGATTCTTTGTTTTTGAGGTGATGGGGCGTTTACAGGTTCGCATTCCTTCACGTGGACTATTTGCATGTCAATTGCTCTTGCGCGTGTGGTCACATTAGAGCTAATGAGCTTGCATTTAAGAAACTGTATATCTCGTTGCTTTCATACAGATTACTTAATCAGAGAATATTTGTTTTTGATATAATTTACATCACTTAAAAATAGAGACTTCAAACTTTGTAAAGACATATGTCTCAAGTCTGTGTGACAACATTCACTGAGTTAAAGGTCATTTTCTGTCGCGTTTCAGAATGAACTTCACATTGAGAGAGACGGCAGAACGCGCATCATGTTTATTTTCTTTATTTTACGATAAACACAATATTTTGTATTTATTATGAGTGTACACAAATAAAAGAAGACATTTAACAGTTTTGAATGATGTATAACATATGTAAGATCAGAATCAACAGAGTATTTTGAGTCTGTTTTGTGTAGCAGGGATATGTTGTTACACCAGATTATAACCCATTTTATTTATATTTTTATTTATTTTTATTATTTGTTTTGGGGTATTTTATTTTGAAAGAAGTTTGTGTGCTCTTACTAAACGTAATCATCACAGTATGCACGTCGGCTGACGTCATACGTAGGAGCGAGCTTCAAACAGCAGTGCAATCAGATGCTGAGTCCCAATTCGCATACTATCCGTCCTAAATAGTATGCAAAACTAGAATTAGTACGTCCCAAACCGTAGTATGTTGAAATGAGTATTCCAAAGATACCCGGATGGTCTACTATTTCCGGTAAGAATTCGAAGTGCAGATCAATGCACACTCTAACGGCTAATATTGCCCACAACCCATTGCGTGCGGGAGGGAGGAGCTTTGTGGTGATGGTGGTGATGTAAACATGGCAGCCGGTGTGGTGAACAATCGAGTCCGATTGAAGAGATGAGTCCGAGCTGCGTCAATAGCAAAGGAGAAAGACCGCGAAATTTAAAAATACGACTGTATTTTTTTACACACCGGATGCAGAAGCGGAGATGCGCCCTCAGTTTTTAAGTGTAAGAATTCAAATGTTTAACCCTAATTAAAGTTATATTTTATTGTCTCGTAATATTAATGGGTTTATGTTGTGCCAAAAAAGTACCGTGTTTATCTTGTAGGGTAAATAAAAAGGCTCTAGTACAGTGTCATGCAAGTGTCTTTTTTTATGTATTTCTTTTGATGTTTCTGTCTTAGATTTATACCTTACTATAAACTCTTATGAAAATAAACACCTTTTACTACACTAACCATAGTTTAACCACACTGACTTATTTGTAGTAATACTGTGGCTGTACAAATGTTAACTTTATCAGTCCAACCAAAGAAACATGGTTACTACACTTTTACTATAGTAAAAGCATGGTTCATTTTCATCGGGGTATTTTTGAGTATTATTCTGCTACATAAAGTATAAAATTAAGTATAAAATACGTTAAACAATAGTTATACTATAAACTTTAAATATTTTAACTCAGAAAAGAAGTAGTTTTCGTTAAGTTACACACATTGCACATGAATGTCAGAACTAGCCGCCTCACAAACGACCTGCGTTTGGTTGATCTACGACGACGCCCTGCTTCACTCCTCAATTTGGTAAAACACATTGTAAATGTATTGTGGAAAAAAAGATGGGAATAGTAAATACAATTATATTGGACATATAAGAATGAATGAAATGTAAAATGTTTTGTTAACAGTTGCGGTGTGCGTAACTAGGCAACCACGTTCTCGTTTACGTTGCATGACGTCATCGAAGTATGTCCCAGAACGTGCATACTCTTTTGCTACACACTCAAAAGTATGTACTTTTTCCTCACAAAAAAAGTACATACTTTTAGGTCATAGTATAAGTAGGCGAATTGGGACTCAGCCAGAGGTTCGTCCTCTTTCCTGCAATGTCACTTGAGGAGAGGTACGATTTCATGAGCTCCGTGCACTTGATGTTAATTTGAGTTATAAGTGTTCATGTCAGGTTTAAATAATCAATTGGGAAAGAGTAGGCTATTCATTGAGATGTTATATTTGACTATTAGTTCGAGTCATTAACTTGTTAAATTAAGTTTATTTTTGTGCTGTTAATGAGTGTATAGTGCATCGCGTGAAATGGCGGCTTGGTGTGTGCGTCACAAGTGAGAGATGTGTTAGTGGCTAAGCGGCTAACGTCTTGATTAAATTATATAGATATAGATATATACACGGGTTTCTTGTATACAAACAATACCGGATGCGCGCGCATCCAGGAGGCAGAAAACCGCTATCTGTTATGCCGAGTTCTGTAAAAGAACATTGTAATTAACGTAGATTTCGCATTGTTTGTAATTTCTTGTTGACTCAATAATAAACGGCAATTTCAGAGTTGGATCTGTTTGTTTGTGTTTCATATTAATATAACATTATGTAAAACGTCCAACTGTTTACGAATCAAAATCCGGACATACTGTGATGCATGTATGAATTATCATGTTAGACTAAGTTAGTAATGTAATAGCCAATGTTAGCAGTGCAGCATCTATAGAGCCCGAATTTGCTTTTATAGAAGTTAACCTTGTTTACATTTCATGACTGCACACATATAACGTTACTTTACTGTAAATCAAAGATTTGACGATGGATTATGTGGGAAGCCTAGTACCTCAGACCGTGGCGATTATATTAAAAAACGTACTCTCAGCAATGGTGAGATCTTGCCGGATCCCTACGCAATACATGACGATCTTTGGATTGTGGATGACAAGAAGCGGCCAGCAATTGTATGGCCTGATATATATAATTATCTTATTCAGACACCAAGTGTGTATACAAGAGAAATGATTAGAGCGTACAAATCCCTTGATGCATACAACTACGTGCTATGTGGTCATGTGCAGCTCGTCAAATTATGAATAGAAAGAATATAACATACAACTTCCTCCTTCTGTCCCACTCTTCCATTTGCCTAGATTTGGAATTACTTGCAACATGTATAATTTAAATGAGCAGATAAAACACAACAGATAGGCCTGCATGTAAATAAATTACGCAACAACTCCTTGGCATTTTGACTTAGCGACAACACCACCACTATGCTACTAGCCTAAACCCTTTACTCCGGTACGAAGACCGCGGGTCTTTCTGCCTCCAGCTCAGTAATGCAAAGCTCAGTAATGCTGTGAACCATGAGACAAGACTTTGTGATGAGACAAACAACAGAACAGGGTTATATAGGAGGAGACAGGGATAACGAGGTGATGGGAAACAGCTGCACATGATTACACAGATGACAGAAAAAGCATTGTGGGAAACTGAGTCCATGATGTGTGTAGTGTCAGTGGTGAGAGTGACCTCTGCTGGCGTTCAAGAGCACTCAGTGGGTGGTGGGTGTGACATCTCACGCAGACACAGTGTTTCTTAATGCTGCTGGACAATATTTAACATGAGTTTATCAAATCCTGGTAATCAAATAAGGTTTTAATGATAATTGAAATATTAAACTGCATGACTATCATGTTTTTTCATCAAACCAGTAACCGTTTCATCCCAAAATGCTGTACTTTCTAATGTAATTTTCATGCTCTGCTTTATTACTGATTTGGCACTTCTGGCTAAAGATGACACATTTTTAAAATGCATCAGCATCAGGGTCCTGCACCAGCTGCCATTAAGATTAATGAGAAATCTAACGGACAACATTCTCCTTGTATTGTATATCCTGTTTTTACTTCTCTTCCTAAAGGTATTGCACAGTTGCGGCCGGGCACTAAAGGGGGTTACAAGGTGCCATACAATCCAGAAGCCACAGGTTGTGGGGCAGCTATGAGGTCCATGTGTATCGGTCTTAGGTGAGGGTCAAACATGCTTTCTTTTGTACTTTGACATATTTTTGGCAGTAGTATTGGGGATATCTAATTGTCTTTGCTTCACAGATATCCACATCCTGATCAGCTGTCCTCACTGGTTGCAGTTGCTGTGGAGACTGGAAGAATGACCCATCCTCATCCAACTGGTTTCCTTGGAGCTGTGGCTTCAGCCTTGTTCACTGCCTATGCAGTCCAGCGCAGACCAATCACAACCTGGGGCCTAGGTTTGTTGGAAGAGGCTTGTCCGGTCGCAAAAACATTTGTTCAGTCTGCAGGATATGCTGTTACTGAGACTGAGAGAGACTGGGACTTCTTTACTAGGAAATGGAAATGGTGAGAAGCTGATTTTTAAGGCACAGTGCATAAAGATATGGTTCTGATCTATTACATGGTACTACACTAATATATATCAGGCAGGCCATATCAGACTATTTTGATCTGCATTTATGTTTCGTTAGGTCAGGAGCATTAATGCAGTAACTCAATGTTATTTTTATTTATTTTTTGTCTCTGCCTACCACCAAGGATTTGATATACAGACTGTCAGATTTATTTTAAAACTATTTATATCCAAATTAGAGGAACAGTTTAGGAATTATAATTTATTTGCATAGTGCTTTTTACATTATAAATTGTTTCAAAGCTGCCTTACAGAATTTGATATTAATGTTCATGATATCTTAATGTATCATTCAATTTAACGATCAACCAGAAAATATTTGCCATGTAGTGGAGGGACGAGGAAGGTTTAACCGTCTCGTTCCCTTTTGTAATCTTGTCACAAGGTAATTTCTGCCAACCAAGTGACCATCAGTCTAAGTCAAGTCAAGTCAAGTCAAGTCAAGTCATCTTCATTTATATAGCGCTTTTAACAATGTAGATTGTTTCAAAGCAGCTTTACAGAGATAAACGTATAATTTAAGGTAACAGAGATTGTTTTGGCTTTATAGCGGTTCTTTAATAAAGTTATTTTCCAGCTAGAGTTAGTTTTGATTGATTCGCTCCTGTCGCAACGATCATTTGTTATTAAATTAGTGGCCGCCAAGACGACACCATTCTCTCTACACAGACTTTAAACGCGAACCTGTGATAAACGCTGATGGCGTTCACATGCGTATTAAGAATTGGTTCTATAGTTATGTGCGTTTGAATATATGTGCGCAGGTTTGTAATTCCCTATACACCAAGCCTAAACAAAGTACTGGTCTTTTATTATAAATTTTGATACAGAATTTTATTTTATTTTGTCACTTCGGGGTAGGTACGCGAAACGAATTTTCCCGACAACGCTTTATCTGTAGAGTGGTAAAGGGATCCTCCATAGGGAGAGACTAGTTGGCACTTCAGCACTGCGTTGTCATCGGGTCCAGGCGAAGGTCCTTCGTCTCGTCAGATCTGGATACAGCCTGGATCCGGCAGGCTGCGGAAAAACCTCGGGATAAACAAAGACACTAAAATTAGCGTAGATGCCATTCTTCTTGTGATGTAACGAGTACATCAGGATTTATGGGAAGTGTTCCCGGTTCCGGCTGACCTAATCTATGCAGCCTAACATTGAATTATAGAAGTCTATAATGTATTATGTGAATGCTAGGTCAAAGAGATGTGTCTTTAATCTAGCTTTGAACTGACAGAGTGTGTCTGCTTCCCGGACAATGTTAGGAAGACTGTTCCAAAGTTTTGGTGCTAAATAGGAAAAGGATCTACCGCCAGCAGTCGATTTTGATATTCTAGGTATTATTAACTGGCCGGAATTTTGAGATAGCAATAGACGTGAAGGACTATAATGCGTTAAGAGCTTGCTTAAGTACTGCGGAGCTAAACCATTTAGTGCTTTGTAAGTAATCAGCAATATTTTAAAATGTATGCGATGTTTAATAGGCAGCCAATGTAGTGTTGACAGAACCGGGCTAATATGGTCATACTTCCTGGTTCTGGTAAGAACTCGAGCTGCTGCGTTTTGAACTAGCTGTAGTTTGTTTATTAAGCGTGCAGGGCAACCACCCAGTAGAGCATTACAATAATCTAGCCTTGAGGTCATGAACGCATGAACTAATTGTTCCGCATTTGTCAATGAGAGCATATGGCATAATTTAGATATTTTTAAGATGGAAAAATGCGGTTTTACAGATACTAGACACGTGACTTTCAAATGAAAGATTGGTATCAAAGAGCACACCCAGGTTCCTAACCGATGACGAAGACTTAACAGAGCAGCCATCAAGTGTTAGACAGTATTCTAGATTATTACGTGTGGAAGTTTTTTGTCCAATAATTAGAATCTCTGTTTTTTCAGAATTTAGAAGTAGGAAATTACTAGTCATCCAATTTTTTATATCAGCTATGCATTCCGTTAGTTTTGTGAATTTGTAAGTTTCGTTAGGTTTTGAAGAAATATACAGCTGAGTATCGTCAGCATAACAGTGAAAGCTAATTCTATGTTTCCTAATGATATCTCCTAAGGGTAGCATGTACAGAGTGAACAGCAACGGTCCTAGTACTGAGCCTTGTGGTACGCCATACTGAACTTGTGATCGATAAGACATCTCTTCATTTACTGCTACAAACTGATAACGGTCAGATAAGTATGATTTAAACCATGCTAGTGCAATTCCACTAATGCCAACATAGTTTTCTAGTCTATTTAAAAGAATGTTGTGGTCAATGGTGTCAAATGCAGCACTAAGATCAAGTAACACTAATAGAGAGATACAACCACGATCGGATTATAAGAGCAAATCATTTGTGACTCTAACGAGAGCTGTCTCTGTACTATGGTACGGTCTAAATCCGGACTGAAAATCCTCACAGATATCATATCTTTCAAGAAAGGAACACAGTTGTGAGGATACCGCCTTTTCTAGTATCTTTGACAAAAAGGGTAGATTCGAGATCGGCCTGTCTAATTCTGTAGGATCAAGTTGCGGTTTTTTAACAAGCGGTTTAATCATAGCCAGCTTAAAGGTTTTTGGTACGTATCCTAGAGACAAAGACGATTTTTTTATTTTTTTATTTTTTTATTAATGAAAAATTATTGTACATATATATGAATACATCAGTAAACATGTCACAGGAACTTACGAGGGAAGGGGAGGGAGGAGGTATCAATAAGTCAGTTCATATCAAGCTTGTGTAGTAAAGAGTTCATCATAGAAAGAAAGAAGCATCATGTTTTTCTTGTTGTTAATTCTTCGAAGCGTGGATAAGAGGTACAGGAATTCAATGAGAAACATTTTAAATATAGGTTTTTCTTTTTTAAATTTCTGTTCGTGAATGTAGTGTTTGGATATAAGTATAAAAAAATTGGTAACAAATTCAATACATTTCTGTTTGTGTGTAAAATAAAAAACAATATCTCTTTTTGTGAAAGTGTAAGAATTATCAAGAAAACCAAGGTGATTAGATAACATCAACCAGAAATTACGTACAACATCACATTCATAGAAAACATGCAAAATGGATTCATCATCTTTGTCACACAATGAGCATTTTTGGCCAATGTCCATGTATTTGGAGAGCAATAGATTACAGGGGTATATTTTGTGAAGTATTTTAAACTGAGTCTCTATTATCCTGTTGGAAATGCAAAACTTGTATGGTAACAACCACGTCTTTTTCCAATCAACATCTGGAATCTGGTTGTCCCAAAAAAATTTCCCTCTGGGAGAGCTCTTATTCTTACTATGTATCACATTTCTGATAAATTTGTTGTTACATTTTCTATCAGTGAGCAAATGAATGGTGAGTGTAGGATTATAACAACTCTTTTGTAAATATGAGGAGTGACATTTCATAAGTTGTAGAATACCAGAGGGGATGGCTTTACAAACAGTGATAAATTCATGAGCACGTATGGGAAAATTAAAATAAGACATGAAGTTTTCATAAGTCAAAATGTTACCTTGCTTATCAAAAAGGTCAATGATAAAAGAAACACCATGTGCATGCCAAGTAGGGAAGAAGATGGATTTGTTTTTGACAGTGATGTCTTGGTTGTTCCATAAAAGTGATTTGTGGGGAGAAAAGTTATGGACATAAATCAGTTTCCAAGATAATAGAGCTTGTTCGTGGAATTTGGACAAATGGAAAGGAAGTTTAGAAGGGGAGTAGTTACATTTGAGAAGAAATTCTAGACCGCCACATTTTCTAAATATATTGTAAGGAATAAAATACCACAATGATTTTTCACCCATTAGTAAACATCTTTTTAACCAGTTAATTTTAAAAGTGTGGTTAGTATCAATAAAATTAATGATTTCAAGGCCTCCATCTGACCTATTGTTTGACAAGACAGATTTTTTAAGCTTGTGTTGCTTGTTTCGCCAGAGGAAGTTTAAAAAGATGCGATTGATGTCGTTACAAGTGGATTCTGAAACAAAAAGGGATAGAGAAGGATATACAAAACGTGAGAGACCTTCTGCTTTCGACAGAAGGACTCTGCCAATGATAGAAAGGTCCCTCTGGAGCCAGTTGTTAAAAATGCTTTTTGTGATTTTCATTCTGGGAATAAAGTTCAGTTCTTGTCGCATTTTAGGGCTCTTACATATGTGGACACCTAAATACTTGACAGTGTCTTTTACAGGAATGCCATATGTACATTTTTCATCTGTGCTATAAAGGCAAAGGGCCTCACATTTACTTAGATTTAAATTTAGACCAGAAGCCTGGGAGAATGACTGAATATTTTGCAGTACAAGTGGAATATGTTTTTTGTCTTTTAGGAATAATGTTGTATCGTCAGCAAGTTGGGAGATTCTAATTTCTCTATCAAAGATGGTTAAACCTTGTAGATTTGGGTTGCTAAGGATCTGAATCGACATGAGTTCCACCACTAAGAGGAAAAGGAAAGCTGATATAGGGCACCCTTGTCGCACACCTCGATGTATATTAAATCTTCTGGACGTGTTGTTATTAATGATCACAGAGCTGTTAATATCTTTGTAGAACATCTTAACAGCAGATATGAACTTAGGACCAAAACCAAAGATGTTTAAGGACGCAAAGAGGAATTCATGTTCGACGGTGTCGAATGCTTTGCAGAAATCTAAGAATAAAATAATGGCGTCTGAGTTAATAGAGTCTGCGTAATCAATTAAGTCTAACACAAGTCTTATGTTGCAGCTAATATGCCGACCTTTCATAAATCCAGTCTGTGTTTCATTGATAAGGTGGTGTAGTCCTGTTTTGAGTCTGTTTGCATAAATCAAAGCAAGTAACTTGTATTCGGTGGTAAGCAGACTTATTGGACGCCAGTTGTCTATAAATAGGGGGTCTTTCCGAGGTTTTGGAATTAGGGAAATCACTGCCTGCTTCATTGTGGTGACCATTTCTTCATTCTCGACACATTCTTTGAAGAGATTGTAGATGGGTTTCTCTAATATGTCCCAGAAATGAAGGTAGAATTCTACAGGTAGACCGTCTATACCGGGACATTTGCCCTTTTTAATAGTTTTTAACGCATTGTTTAGTTCAGATATGGACAGCTCTGCATCACAGAAAGATTTAAACTCATCGGCAGCTTTAGGTGTGTGCACATGTATCTCTTGTAAGAAGGTTTTACAGTCATCTTCATTAAAGTTTGACTTGTATAGATTTTCATAGAAGGTAGAAACAGTCAGATATTATTTTGGGATCTTTAGAGACAACATTATCAATACTTATGGAAGACAATGATTTGCGTTTATAATTTCTTTTTTCAAGAGCAAAAAAGTAGCTAGTATTTTTTTCTCCCTCCTCCATCCATTTGGCCCTGGATCTTATAAAAGAGCCTTTGGCCATGTTTGAGTATAATTTATCAAGTTCAAGTTGTGTAGCTTTTAATTCAGTCAAATCATTTTCAGAGTGATTGCTTGTTTTCAATAGTTCGTCTAGTTTACTCATAAGGGAAGACTGTTTTAATAGTTTATTCTTTTTCAATTCTTTGCTACGTTTGATGGCAAGAGACCTGACATTATATTTGAAGAATTCCCATTTGTTTCCAATAGAGTTCATAGAAGAGTTTGTGGGGGTGTTGAAGCATTCATCAAGGCATTCTTTAACAGAGGCATTAAATTCACGGTCATCTAAAAGGGTAATATTACATTTCCAATTGCCACAAGATCCGTGCTGGCAGTTAGATGTTGTAATGGGAATTTTAATTTTCACACTCTAGGTGTGCTCCTGATTTCTCAATATAATGATTAATGTGAACACTGTGAGACAAAGGGGGAGACAGCTGAAAAGGGAACCTCTGACCCCTTGGGATCAGAGGTGGTCCCATTTGGGACTTCTGAGTTTGTAGGAATAAACTCAGCAGGATTAGGTCACTAGCAGAGAAACCTTCCCTTCTATAGATAAGAGCCGGCCTGTAAGAGACCTTGGAAAAGATATAAAGGCTCCTCTGCCCTCCCTCCCTTCGTCGCACTTGTTCCACAGACTGTACTAATGACTTCTGTGTGGCAACTGGGCCTTCTTGCAAGAATAAAATACTTTTTTAATGATCATTTGAATTTCAGAGTGTCTCTTACGCAGTTGATGATTGTTTAATGAAAAATTGCCACAACAATGTAGATAGTTTCAGAGAAATAATTTTGTGGTCAGTTAATGGGGCATGGGAATGCTGGACACATATAACATGCTGCAATAGGGAGGGTGAAATAAAAAAGAGGTCTATTCTAGATCTAAGAGTTTTGAGACCATTGGACCAAGTAAAGTCTTGTGCACTGCTGTTGAAAAAGCGCCATGCATCTGTCACAGAAAGAGTGTCACATAGGGGGGCGAGCACATCGTTTAGACTGGACTTTGGGGATCGGGCTGGAAGCCTATCTATACAATTGTCTGGAGCTTCGTTGAAGTCACCACCAAGAATCAGTTTAGCATTAGTGTATTTGTTTTGAATTTCTATAATTTTGTTGGAGAGGTCAGAGAAAAGTTTCCTATTGTCACTCTTAGAATTGTAACCATATACATTACACAATAGAAAACAAGTATTATCAAGATTAAGTACCAGTATTTGCCACCTTCCAAGACCAGAAGAGATGGATTCAACCACCTCTCCTTTGAACTTATGCATTAATATCATAACACCAGCAGAGTGATTTGAACCATGGTCAATGTAAATGGAGTTACCCCACTTAGATTTCCAGAATTTACAATCTGTATCACAAGAGTGAGATTCTTGAAAAAGGACCAGGGGCCCGTTCTTCGTACGTTGCTTAAAACATCCGAGATCAAATGAGACATCCAAGATGATATCATTGTGCTAATCATGATCTGGCTAACTCGGTTCTTCGAACACACTTGCCGGATATGATTAGTATAGCTGGATTGAGTCATCTGAGATAATTGCGCGTTCATGCGCTGGTTAAAAGGGGATATGTATCGATAGTAGAAACATTGATCAGCAACGCTGCTATTGGCTGCTCAGCGTGGGCGTGGCCAAAGAGCGCGCTCAGTTTTTCTCCTCAGCAGAGCAAGAACTAATAGTCAAAGTTTATTCGGAATTTTAATGTTTAATTAAAACGCCAGGGAACACCTCAAAGTCTGCAAAAGCCAGGAGAGAGGGCTGGCAAAAAGTAGCAGACAATTTAAATCCGTGAGAAGTGGCCATGTTAGATGTTTTTATCACTTATTAGCCTATATTTTTGTATTTTAATAATTGCATAATTACTTTGTTCATTGTAATGTCAGAGTCACCACACTAGAACATGGGAACAAATAAAAGTGAAGTACAAAAATATTCTACATAATGGTAATTTTTTGTTATATAGTCTCTTTTATAAAAGGCACTGTTAAATAATTGGTTGTCTGATTATAAAAGCAACCAAGAAAAAGGCTGAGAAAAGAAAAGAAAAGATCTTAGTAGCCTACACTGTAAAATAATTTTTGCTGCATTAAATTAAGGCCGTATAGTCATTTCAACTGTTAAATCTTGAGTAATGATGAATTGCTTTGACTTGTGAAAGTGAAAACTGATAAACTTATGTTAATGTAAAAATATTAACACTTGTATCTGTTCCCAAGAAAGTGGTGGCTGAAATATGTGCAGTAAGTGGACATTTTCTAACTTTCCAAAATAAATAAAGTAGAAGACTTTGTAATGTCCATTTGTTTCCATTGCACTGGACAGTGAATAAACCCTCTAAGATAACTGTCATATGGAGGAACTAGCCTACCTGCAAGTGCATAAATAACTTTACTTAATTTATACTTGTATGCTTTATGGCTGCAGTATAAGTTGCAGGATTCCACATCTACAGAAAGGCCTACAGAAGAGTCTGCACAGACAGAGGAGACATAGGCCTACAGGTGGGCAGTGTATAGACAACTTTTCCTTTTTATTTGTTGCATGAGGCATGTGTCTAATATCTCTTGTTGCAGGCACTTGACCACTGGCTTTTCTTTACAAAGAACAACTGAAATAAAACTCAAGGAACTAAGCATATTTGTATTTTATTAAACATTTAATGAAAAGTGTGTTTTTTTGGCAATGTTGTGTAATATGGCACATGCAACAATGTCACAGGCCCTGTCAGGTGTGCAACCCTCAAGAGTTTTCAGACACTGACATCTTCCCTTTAGTTAGCCAAAGTTCATTTCATTGTGTGCCCTTGTCCTGGCAAGAGCTGCATTGTAACTGGTTTGGGTCAGGGAATGGGGTCATAAAACACCTGTCTGCAGGCAGGAACATGTAATCACCTATGAAAAAATGCAGTTCTGTTAGGATCAGCATAAGTGTATGTAATACAGTGAGCTTGATATTTAATTGTGGAACTTTTCTTACCACTTTTAAATAATGTGCATAAATGTGAATCTCTGAAAATGCTTAAGTCATGTACAGATCCTGGCCATTTTGCTTTCACATTTGTGATATGGAAGATTTTAGTCAATTGCCTTTTTTTTATATATATATATATATATAATATTACTAATCTGGAATATTAAGAATCACAATAGTAACTGGGCTGCACATTTACATTGTGAACCCTCTTTCTGTTCACATAATCCCCTTCATTGAGGCCTTGATGGCAGTCTATAGCCTATAGTCTACCAATCACGTTAGTGAAGCCTGAGTGACATATACTGTAATCGGCATGGACCATGGTCATGATTGCATGATCTTCATAAAAAATTATGATAGCCTAAAAAAAAAAAAAAAAAAGGCTTTAAAAAAAAATGCTTTACAACATTGGGTCTTAAGTGGCTTGGAAATGCCACAAAAAAAAAAACTAAAACTGTTTTTTAAACCTAAAAGCGCCAGGTAAACTCCGAATGACACGACAGACAGCACTTTCCATCAAGTTCTCCGCATTTCCAATAGTGTAAAGGAAAGAGCCACTCGCAAATAATCTTAGGGCAATGCAAACAGTTTGTGCTGTAGCCTAGTTAAAGCCCGACTCCGACAAGTCGAAAATAAATGTGCGTTTCCAACAAATTAATAATGTAAACGACAATCTCACGAGTCACGAGAAAAAATATATATCTCAGAAAGTGCACTATCGCGCTGCGCTGGACTTCCGTATCAGCTCCGCTTATGAAGCCGCAGTCTAATCCTGTTAACATGAAATAAGCCTGCTCCCGAGCAGGTTTAAGATTGCGCACCTGTTGCTATGACAGCAAGTCCAAGCAAATCCAGCTAACTGAGTTAGCGACGTACGAAGAACGGGCCCCAGGTCTGCATCAGTTTGTTTACTAAACAAAAAAAGTGCTTTTCTTTTAGTTAAGTCTCTTATACCTCTAACATTTAGGGATATAACATTAAGGGAGTTGAATTCAAAGTTGTGCATAGATACCTAGGGGGGGAGTATGGGGGGGAGGAGGAGGAGGAGGAGGAGGAGGAGGAGGAGGAGGGTAAAAACAAAAAAGCTTGGTTACCTGGGTTACCTGAGCTTAGAAAGGGGCCGTCCCAGCACATGACAGCAGTGATAAAGATTTTCGAACCAGAAATAGATTCAAACATTAGGGATAATATTGTTTACCAATAATAGATCTATATCTAAATAATTTTGTAAACATAGAACATTTTTAGTGCAATTTCGTTTTCAAACGGAACCATAAGGGAACAGTTTAGTCAGTCAAGGCTTTAGCCTAACAAAGAATAGATTAAAACAGTAGGGATAATATTGTTTACCAATAATAGATCCATATCTAAATAATTTTTGTAAACACAGAACATTTATAGTGCAATTTCGTATTCAAACGGAACCATAAGTGAACAGTTCAGTCAGTCAAGGTTTTAGCCTAACAAGAGAAGGCATAACAATGAAAAGGTGATTGTCGTTTTTTTTTTTGGCTACCAGAGACTAGCTACAGTGAATAGCATCATAACAGTAGTGTAATTCTTTGGCGTTCGATGTACGCATGGGGGCCCTTGAAAGACGCTTTCTTTCCTTCCTCTTTGGCTTTTTTGACGAGTGGCCAGAGCTTGGCTCTAGCTGCTGCATCGTCTGGGGAGAGGGCTTCAGTGATGCGCAGGTTCTTGCTGAGAAGATATGCGTTGTTCTTCGCTGCTCTCCAGACGTGGTCTCGATAGTGTCTCATGGAGAATCGCACGATTGTTGTTCGATGAGAGCCGTCCTTCCTTTTCGCGCCCAAACGGTGTACTATGTCGACTGTGCTGGGAATATGGTCACTGATATGCGGGGCAACTTTAGCGAGAACGTCAATGACTAGCTCTCGAATGTTTTCATCGTCTGCCTCCTTTAATCCATGAATTTTCAAATTCCAAAGCCTACTGTGTCGTTGCATCTCATTCATTTTCAATTTCAACTGGATGTTTTCTTGTTTAAGCTTTCCTGTCTCAGAGTCTATTTTCTGTATTTTTTCACTGTGGATAGATACTTGATTTAAAAGAGATTGTACCGTTGATATGAGAGTTTCCAAGGCGTTAGCAGTGGCATGCGTAGCCTTCTCGATCGACGACAGCTTTTCGAGGATGATACCAGTAGTTGAGTCGTCGTTGCTGATGGCTCTGAATTTAGATGGAGGGCTTTTGCTTGGGGTCGGAGGTAAAGGTGATGATTTGATTGAAGAGGTGCCATTTTCGCATGAGTCCATGTCATCAGGAAACGTTAGCTGCGACATATTCCGCCGTTTGTTGTGATTCTTGCCCATAAGTAGAGGATTACCGCACACAAAGAGTCACAAAATATTTTTCCGTGTTATATTAAGTAAGCGTGATGAACTGGTTCGTTAGTTAGGTAAAGATGTGTAAAGTTCACATCACATCACAAACTGCCATGCTCCGAGACGAGTACGAATACACCCGCTCACACTGTGGCCATCTTGGCTTTTCTGAGACAAAGACGAATTAATGATATTAAGAAGAGGATCTATGATCTCTTTCAGTAGCTTAGTCGGTATAGGGTCTAACATAATTGATATTATCAATCTTATAAGTGAAGAAGTTCATAAAGTCATTACTGCTGTGCTGCTTGGAAACTTCTGAGTTTGAAGCTTTCTTTTTCGTTAGTTTAGCCACTGTTTCAAATAAATACCTAGGATTATGTTTATTTTCTTCTAATAGGGTTGAAAAATAAGCAGATCTAGCAGCTTTTAAAGCCTCTCTGTACGTAATCGAGCTCTCTTTCCATGAAATCCGAAATACCTCTAGTTTTGTTTTCTTCCAGTTTCGCTCCATTTTTCTGGCTGCTCTCTTAAGGGCCCAAGTGTGCTCGTTGTACCACGGCGTTGGACTAATTTCTTAAATCTTCTTTAACCCTCTGGGGTCTAAGGTGTTTTTGGGGCCCTTGGGATGTTCTGACATGCTCTGACATTTGTGCTTTTTTCAGTTATTTATAAACATGTTAATGGCAAAGGTGTAAATTCACTCTATATAGCACAAACAGGGCTACCATAATATGTGAGCAACATGAATGTAGATGTTTGTATTTTTAAGAGAATAATGTTTATGCGTGGTTATTGAAAAAAATAAAAATGAAAGTTGCTGAAATAAGACCACAAAAAACATACTAAATATGTGTCAATAAGACTTTTGACTAATGGATGTTGTCGCTTCGAGTTCTGGCTTCAAAACGATGTGAAAATAGTCTTGCTTTATTGTTCACAATAAAACAATACATTGATTTAAATTGTGTAAGACAGGTTTTGCTTGGAAAGCCAATATGCGAGCGGGGCGTAAAGGGGGAGTAGTTTACACCTGAGAATACAATGTCCCACCCATTATGCGTAATGACTCTGCATAATGAGCCATTCATTCAGGTGTGACACTGACTGAACCAAGAATGAATGCAAGGACAAAAGATATATTTAGAAGAAGACTTATATTGACCATTTAAGATTTTGCTTACATCTATCTTGTAAATATGTTTAGCTATTTTATTAAAAAGGTTACAATTACAACAATAATTACAATTTCAACAATATTTCAAGTGTACTCTTTCTTTGTAAAAAAAAAAGATTATAGACCTACATTTTATCATATGTATTCATTAGTTTGAATATAGCCAACATTGGAACAGCTAACATCTTAGTTGATGACTTTATTTTTGACAAAAATAGTATTTATATATATATATATATATATATATATATATATATATATATATATAACATATGAGCAGAAATTGCTAAACAAAAGCTTATTTGATGTGGCAGTATATTCTACAGTAAAAACTGTACCCAAATCTAGTCAACAAAATGTTGTCTTTCATATTTCGCCTGACTGTAAGGTTGTTTTTATGAAATATTAGGGCATATAAATGTTAATTTGCAGTTCAATACGTTGCTTATACAAATAGCCTACATTTTATTTCAACATATTTCAGTCGATTTTTACTCATCTCAGTATAGCAATACAGTTTGCTAAAACATCATCATTCATTCACACACAGAAAGCGATTTAAATTTAAACGGTCTTTTTGCGAGTTGTGGTAAACAGCGCGCATCTCTGCCGTTCATTCATTCACAAAACAGAAACGCGATTCACTTGAAAAGGAAAAAAACGTACTACAGTATTCCTCAGCTCAGTCGGATCCTTGCTCCTCGAAATACCCGCACTTCTGAGGTACATTTTCCATTATTATTATTATTCCTCACAGCTCTGCGAGACTGTGTAAACAAGTAATGATCTGAATAAACTTGTGTTTTCTCGAGCTGATATGGGGGCGTTCACAGGTTTGCGTGGATTGCCTCAGTCATTTGCGTTTGAATAGCGCGCGCTCTCCGTAGGCGGGGTCACATTACATTTGAATGAGCTCTAATTAGCTCGACTGGAATTGCTCTCTTTTAATACAGATTTCACAAGATGAGAATATTTGTTTTTTATATAAATTACTTCATTTAAAAGAAGAGAATTCAAGCTTCATGCCTGTGTGTCTGTATGCCTGTTTGACTGAGTATTTGCTGAGTTACAGTTCATTTTCGGACGCGTTTCAGAGTGGACTTCACTGACAGAGAGAAGGCAGAACTCGCATCACGTTTATTTTTCTTTATTTGGCAAAAGCACAACACTTTGTTTTTATTGTGAGTATACACAAAGATAATACACATTTAACAGAATCGATTGATGTATGAAACTTGTTTGTAATATCAAAGTCAACAGAGCAAAATTAATCTCTTTTGAACTGATAAAAAAAAAAGCGAGCTGGTATCGCCGGCGATACCGCCGACCCCAGGGGGTTAAGCGCAACGGAGCAACTGTGTCTAAAGTGCTGGAAAAGAGAGAGTTAAAAGTTTCTGTTGCAATATCGAGTTCTTCTAAGCTATCTGGGATGCTGAGATGATGAAACTGATTAGGAAGATTATTGATAAAGCAATCTTTAGTGGCAGAAGTGATAGGTCTAACATATAACACAGAGTCGGCTTTGCAGCCTTGGCTAAATGTAATTTACATGATACTAGATAATGATCTGAGATGTCATCGCTCTGCTGCAGAATTTCAACGGCATCAACATCTATTCCATGTGATAACATTAGATCTAGAGTATGATTACGACAATGAGTAGGTCCTGACACGTGTTGTCTAACTCCAGTAGAGTTTAAAATGTCTTTAAATGCCAATCCCAATGCATCTTTTTCATTATCTATGTGTATATTAAAATCACCAACAATTAGTACTTTATCTGCAGTCAATATTAATTCTGATAGAAAGTTCGCAAATTCTTTGATAAAATCTTTATGGTGCCCTGGTGGCCTGTATACAGTAGCCAGCACAAATCTCAAACGTGATTTATTGTTTACACTATATATTTTTACATTAAGCACCAACACTTCAAAAGAAGTATATTTAAACCTTGATTTCTTAGTGGTTTTGAAAATATTACTATAAATTACAGCAACACCTCCCCCTTTGCCTTTCAGACGAGGTTCATGTTTATAACAGTAATCTTGCGGGGTGGTCTCATTTAAAGTAATGTAATTGTTTGGTTTTAGCCAGGATTCTGTCAAACACAGCACATCTAGGTTATTATCTGAAATCATATCATTAACAATGAGTGCTTTTGGAGTAAGGGATCGAATATTCAGCAACCCAAGCTTTAGCATTTGTTCATCTGTATTATATCTGTTTTTTATTTGTTGAACATCAATGAAATTTTAAACCTTAGATGGGTTTGGACGTTTTTTGGATTTCCAAATTTGGGGAACAGACACAGTCTCTATATGATGATATCTAGGTGAATGGGATGGGCTATCTATGTGATGGGATTTATCTGACCTTGGTGACGCGAGGCTGCTAGCAGACGGTCGGTTAAGCCAGTCTGTCTGTTAAGCCAGTCTGTCTGCTTCCTGACCTGGTGCCCAATTTGTCATTTTTTTATCTCTAAGACTATGAGCCAAATTACTAGAGAGAAGAGCAGCACCATCCCAGGACGGATGAATACCATCTCTTTTCAACAGGTCAGGTTTGCCCCAAAAAAACTTTTCCAATTGTCTATGAATTCTATATTATTAAGCGGACACCATCTCGACAGCCAGCCATTGAGTGAACACAATCTACTAACTGTCTCATCACTCCTGCGAACAGGAAGGGGGCCAGAGCAAATTACAGTGCTTGACATCGTACTTGCGAGTTCACCTCTTTAATATTAATTTTGGTGATCTCCGACTGGCAGAACATCATTAGTGCTGACGTGAATAATGATCTTAGAGAATTTACGATTAGCATTAGCCAGCACTTTTAAATTTGCTTTGATGTCAGGCGCTCTGGCTCCCGGTGTAACGTCAGCGGGTTGAAGAAGAAGACGAAGGTCAAGCGAAGATACAAAATACTCAATATTTATTTCCATAGGCAAAATCCAAATAAACACGAAACAGTGTGCAAGTGCACAAACAATAACCGACAATGAAAAGGAGTGAGAGGGGAACTTAAATACACAGATAATGACAAAGACAACAGGTGACGGTGATGATGATGATGAGGGTGATGAGGAGCAGGTGCAGGTGATGATGACAGAGGATTCTGGGAAGTGTAGTGAAGACACAGACGATGAAGAAGGCGGTGAATGTGACATAACTCCCCCCTCCCGCTAGGCGCGACCCACGCCGTACAAGACAGAACACGGGGGGGTGGGTATCCTGGAGTCCGTGACGGGAAGGCGGACCGGGTGCCATGGCGGAGAATACCCTTCGGGTGGCCATGGCGGAGAAGACCCTTTGGGCGGCCATGGCGGAGAAGACCCTTCGGGCGGCCATGGCGGAGAAGACACTTCGGGTGGCCATGGCGGAGAAGACCCTTCGGGTGGCCATGGCGGAGACAGACCCTCAGGCGGCCTAGGAGGAGCAGGCTGAAACGGCGTCCCAGAAGGACCAGGCAGCACTGGGAACCGTGTCGCCAGGACCTCCACGGTCCCCCCAGAGGACTTATTGCCCCCCCCCCCCCCCAAATTTTCTTGGGGAGGTTAACGGGCTTAGGCTCGGGTAGGAGAAGTCCAGCGGCGAAGGTGTGTCAGGGCTGGACGAGACCAGCGGCGAGGGCAGGTCTGGGCTGGACAGGACCAGCGGCGAAGAGGGCTTTGAGCTGGGCAGGACCAGCGGCGAAGAAGGCTTTGAGCTGGGCAGGACCAGCGGGGAAGAGGGCTGTGAGCTGGACGGGACCAGCGGTGAAGGCTCTGTGCTGGACGGGACCAGCGGCGAAGAGGGCTCTGAGCTGGATGGAACCAGCGGCGAAGAGGGCTTTGAACTGGACGGAACCAGCGGCGAAGAGGGCTTTGAGCTGGGCGGGACCAGCGGCGAAGAGGGCTTTGAGCTGGACAGGACCAGCTGTGAAGAGGGCTTTGAGCTCGACGGAACCAGCGGCGAAGGGAGCTTCAAGCTTGGCGGGATAAAAGAAAACATTAGCTCTGCGGGCATGACACTGTCAGTCTCTAGCTCGGCGGGCATGACGCTCACTGTCACAGGCGCGGCGGGCATGACGCTCACAGTCTCAGGGGCGGCGGGCATGACGCATACTGCCTTGGGCTCGGCAGATCTGGCGTGAAGTGCGGGCTCGGCTGGACTGGCGTTAAGTGCAGGCTCGGCTGGACTGGCGTGAAGTGCAGGCTCGGCTGGACTGGCGTGGAGTGCAGGCTCGGCTGGACTATGGATGAGGATGGATGGCGTGGCGAAGATGGCTGGAGACGGTGGCGTTCTGGACCGGGACGCAACACTCACCAGACACCAGAACACAGTCTCTCTCCAAGATAGTCCGGTGGTATCTGGGAGGTCGAGGGGGCAATGGAATGTGATCCGGATCCGGAACAGGGTGCTGAGGGTTTCATCCTCCAGGGAACTGCTGAGGGCGAGATGAAAAAACTTTCTGGAGAAGTCCAGGATATCGTGGTTCCCCTGAGCCAGGTTGATGAACTGGATGCGTTCCTCCATATTTGTGGTCGGTTATTCTGTAACGTCAGTGGGTTGAAGAAGAAGACGAAGGTCAAGCGAAGATACAAAATACTCAATATTTATTTCCATAGGCAAAATCCAAATAAACACGAAACAGTGTGCAAGTGCACAAACAATAACCGACAATGAAAAGGAGTGAGAGGGGAACTTAAAGTGTAAGTTGCAGGTTAACCACCACAGCCAATTAATGTGTAAATTAAAGTGCTCTATATGTATATATTTAATTATTTCTGTCTTAAAATAGCATTTATTGCGGTTTCTTCAAAGGTAGTGTGTTTTTTCAGTAACTGGGTGATGACGTCATAAGAAGAACTCGCAACCCATACTCTGCTAGATTCTTACTGTATTATGGCTATTTGGAGAACGACTGAGGATGAGGGAAACCATCAAATTCTTTATGGACCACAGCCCTAGAATTTTTAACCGGTCAGGCGTGAGAGAGGGGAGGAAATTACCAGGACCCATGGCACTCAAAGAGTTATTAATGCTTGGTGTGAGGAGAATGAGTGGAGGGTTGGCCAGGTGTCCTGGTGAGTAGCTACGTTAGAGCTAGTCTAGGCTAGCCTGGTGCAACCCGGATAATATAAGGGAACAAGCCAGTCTTTTCAAAATCTTGCCGTCATGTAGAATAGCAAGGAGGGACAACGACTGAAGACATTATTTACTTACATGGTGTCAGTCCAAATCAGAGCTGTAGAGATGCACACACTGCACAGGCACCAATTGCTAGTCTCATCGACGCCTCAAACGTCATGTAATACCCTTCCTCAATCCACGCTTTATCAATTTCTCACGATTTAATTAGCGATGTTTATTGTCAGAAAAGAAAAAGAGAGATCGATGTCCCCATCACTGTGTTTGTGTGGGCTATGCCACCCAATTGAATCAGCAGTGGAGAGTATGTGCTGCCGTGAGGTGAACGCGTTTTGGAGTTTAGTGGAACAGCTCAACCTGCGACTGGCTGATCTGACGTGCCTGAACCCGGTGCCTGAACCCGTTTGTTTTGCGAATAGCTTATTCTCATTTTAGGCAGGATCACGTTCCCCTTGAAGTCAGCACACACGAGTATGTTAACAGTTGAGTTATTTTATCCATCATTTTTTTATCAAATAAAACATACAACCAACTTTTGTTGTGGCAAATTCAAAGTTCTTTTTGGTTCAGGTCTCAAAGAAGTTTTCTCAGAGTCGAAGTTCCAGGTCAGAAGAATTTAATTTATTGTACAAACAACAAAGGAGAAGCCAGCTGGTCTTCCGGACATCTAAAGTTACATTGGCCAGTGTTCATGTCTTATACTTTTTTCTTATCGCTAGGTGCCCAATGGGCACCCTCAAATCTATCTCTTCCCCTCTGTCACGCCTGGTGACCTTGACACAGTTAGACATGTCTTCTCCATTGGTCAAACCTCACATAATGGTGCTTTGTTTCATACAGTATTTTGACACTTTGCATTTCTTATGCATACTGGGTACTTTTCCATTCTCTCATCCTTTTCAGACCTATTTTTTCATGCTTGTCATTTTCATTGCATCATACTTAGACATGAATCAAGGGGAAATTCTCCAACATATTCCCCCTTTGGGACTAATCCTAGTCCCACCTTAATTTCTGTCCCAGAATGTATCTTCATGATCAGGCTTCTCTCCATTATCTTTCAATCATGGCCAATATGGACCATCCATCCCTCTTATCAATAAGCCCACTCACGAAGGTACACCCTGGAGGAATAGTGAGACCAAACATCTCCGCCCCCACTTGACTAGAGTGGAGTAAAAGATCCCTTCCTTTTCTATTATCAGTCTTGAAGGGATAGATTACTTCAAACATTCGATTTTTCAGCATAATCAACATATCTCAGTGTATAGACTTAAAATTAAGATTGTTTTCAGCATAATCAACATATCTCAGTGTACAGACTTGAAGTTAGGATTATCCCACGGTGCCAGAGGAACTGCACAGGCGCATCCGGTGGCCTGGGGTGCTATCTGGGTTGCTCCATCGTTGCCAGAGGTGCCCTGGGCACTATCTGGTGTTGGAGCAGACAGCGGGTTTTTAAACCACCAGTTGAGTCTGCCCTTGCTGGTCTGGCAATTGGTGACCGCGCTTGTAATTAATTTCTCTTTTTACCCCGTGGAAACATCTACCAGTAGTCTAATGCATGTACTTCACTTTTGATTCATAAAAGCTTTAAAATATTAAAATAACTCTTTTATAGCGAGTAAAATGATTAGTAAGTGATAAAAATAGTAAAAACATTCTTATCTTTTCCCTTTATATCTGGTTGCATTACCTCGTACCACGGGCAATGACCTGCTTCAAACCTTGTATCGTCCCCTCTCATTCACATATTCATATTTGTGACAGTTAGTGTGATTATATGTAAACATATTCTCAGTAGGATTATAAGTGTAAAAAAGAAAACACTCAGGAAGGGGTCCTTTATAAAAATCAAAGAAACAATTAAAACCCCTCTAACTAACTCCCTGCTCTACTCACGTTCTAATGATCTGTCTAATTTTACCCCAAAAATAAAATACACAGTGTGGCTACCTCCCTCTCTATCAAAAACAGTATCAAATTGTTAAACACAATAATAGTAAAGTAAAGAAGAAAAAGAAAAAAACAAGACTAACAAGGCACCCTCTTCCTTACTCCTCCACCAGGACTTTTTACAGGAAGTCGTCTAGCTTGTCCAGTCCTGGCCCAATTTGGTGCACTTGTGTTTGTGCACCCGATGTCAACTCCCGATGGTTTGACTGACACATTAATCTTCTGTTTGGCGGCCACGTTGGCTAGCATGGATCTGAGAAAAGGCACAACACAACAGAACAACAACAGCAAAAAAACAACTACTATGGCAGTTATTATTTAGCCTGGCTAACGTCAGACCACTTTCTCTTTGAGACGTGGTCTGGGAACTACATGTTAATTTTCTCGTATTTGAGGCGTGGTTTACGAATGCCCAGAGCCGTTTATTGGGCGCTACAAATGTCTATCAAATGCGCCTGTACGTAGCTCATAGCCAATCGTTTCAATTATACCAGATGACGTATGTAGAGCGACAGATATTCAACGAAGAAGACGACGATGGGTCAGAGATTTATGTGTACACCAGAGTCCTGCACGGGTCCGATTTTGTAAATCCGCACCCGCCCGTACCCGCAGTGCTTAAAACAGCACCCGACCAGTTTTCCGGCAGCAGCAATAATTAAAATCTTCACCCGACCCGCTTAAAATAGAACCGACACCCGACCCGCACCCGAAATAAAATCAGTTTAGACAATCACATTATAGACACACTTACAAAAATGTTTATTGCCAGGTCATACAGAAGTTGGTTACACGACAATTAACACAAGGACAACTTCAGCCGAAGCTGTCAAAAGGCCGATACATGAAGAACATGGCTAACGTTACCACAAAACTGAGTAGCCTAATAACAGACGCGGCTACAACACTATATCTGCCACGCAATTTCGTCTAGCCTACATCTGACAATTCTGGGTTCAAACACGCCCTGCACACCACACATACTTAACAGTGTTAAATATGAAAAATACTGTTCGATAGAACTGCTTTGTTACCACAGTTTCTGCGTGCTTCCTCAGGGATGAAGTTCCACATTTGCGGCTATCCAACACGAAAATGTTTGCAGCAAAGCCTTTCACAATATTTTCTTCAGATAACTCCAAATTTCTCCCACACACTGGACTTGATTTTTGATGACGTATTGTCGACAACTTTACAATCTCCACTAGCTATTCTTTTCTTCAACTCCTCAGCATCCATCTCGACGACTGCAAGCAGATCGCGCGCGCGCAGTTATGATGAATTTTTAAAAGTGAAAGTAGCCTAGGTAACGTTATAGATCCTGGGAGGGCGTGGTAAATAATAAACTGATGTGGATTTTAAATTATTTTATCAACTTAAAATACAGGCATATTTTTGTAGATGTGTTCCTAAAAATATGCATATATTTTTACGTCTGTCATGTTGGAGCCATAGATATAAACAAACTGCTTCGGTGTGTCGCATAGATGTCGTCATCGTCTTGCTGCTCCCTCCCCGTTCTGTGATTGGTTCCCTAGCTGAGGGGAAAATCTGGTCCATGGTATCCAGACTGCCTAGCAGCGTGAATAAAATCGCGCTGCGCTCAAGGCAGCATGGGGAAACCCAGGCTAGTTATTATTCCTATTTTAGTAAGTCATTTATGGTATGATCCAAATATATAACTAGTTCCCAATATGCTTATCTCCTCTTTTCTGTGACTTCAGTGACCCTTATTATTCAGTTTCTTCCATGCCTCGGTGAATGGTTCATCAGGAGCTGTATTATTTGGAACATAAGTAAAATAGTTAGCTTCAAATATTATACAACACATTCTTTCTCCGCGAATACCCAATTTAATGTTGGTCTGTTTTGCCATATCATGTCGCTTATGAGTTCCCAACTGTTCTCCCAAGGCTCTCACTGTGCCTTCAGTGTGTTAATGAACTTCTGTTGATTGCAATAAATGTAATTCATCCATTCTTCATTTTATCAAGTTATGCATACAAATATACTCAAAGCCTGATTTACTTCATGCTTAAAGCTATGCTTAAACTCAATTGGTATTCCCCATGGTTGATCAATCAAATCTATACACACCTTTTCTGACATTGTTTTGAACACAAATATTGCATTTGGCTATCTATCAATCTTCTATAAAAATCATCTATCATCAATTTATTTTTTATTCTGAACTCTTCCCCCCTTTGTGCGATGGTCAAAACCACGCACATCTGAAATTAAAATAGTAAAAAGGATTGCTAGTGTAATTATTTGTCTTTTAATACCACATTTGTCCAATAGTCTGAAGTTGAGGGTTTTGCTTATGCCTTCTTGACTAATGATATAGACTTAATTTTATATTCAATTATCTATTCTAAATTTCAAGGTGCGAATACGACCAATTGTAAATTGGTAACACAACTCTGATGACAAAAGCTACTGAATGTAGGCAATGTGGCATTCCTCATGTGACAGTGTCTAAATGTTTTGAATAACACAGTTGGTTGATATCAGTTGCCATTTGATTGTGTTAACCACTGCTGTCATAAACCCCAAATGTTTCAATATCTAATAGATACAAATTTCTGGTAGGTCTGGACATGCTGTCATTTGAAAGAACCATTATCAATTGATCTTATCTGATTTGTCATTCATCTGTTAATTTCATTTCTCTTCAAAATCTTTTCTTCTGTTGCTTATGAGATGCTCTTTTAAATGACTGGAGATTTTAGCATAATCTCGAATTCATGACCAACAATATTAACATTGTGTAATCCCTGGTAATGACAGCATTTGTGATATCACGTGTTTGTAATTTGTGTAGTTACTATTTTTATTTCTAAACCTAAAAAAAAAATAACTATTGACCAAGATGGAGTGACCAGCACCATAGCTTCATCATCCATATTTTTTGTTGTTGAACATATTATGTCCTCTTTTTTCCTGATAGAGAGCTCAGTATCACTCAAGCTTATATCAGCCATGTTTTGAAAGCAGAGCCCAAAAGCTCTCTGTTCAATGGACAACATCATCAATTATCTAATTATGCATTTACCCCTAGTTGGTTAATGCAGTAGTCCCTCACTATGCTAAGTCCAGCGTCAGTTGTAGTTAATTATTGAGTCATGCAAACACTTCCCCTCCCATTTTTTTTATGCTTACAGCTGGACTAATGTCTATTGAAAGAAAGCAAATAGAGAGTGTCAGCTTCACAGAATATAGAGAACTGCTGTTGGACCAGTGAATAATCAAAATACAATTAATATGGCCAATCAATGAAATTTGAAGCGGTCTCTGTAGTGATCAATGAAAATGCATCACCTGTGCACACTTAGTAAAGGATGCAGTCCTTCTGCTTGGACCAGCGATCAGTTGAACTGGTTGGGCTGCTGTCTGAGTGTTTCCCTCCTCATCCAATGCATTTGATCTGTTAGTCTTTGTTGGCATTCAAGGGTCTGGTGTCATGTTGGGACATAGTGGTTTGACTCTGGATGCTGTTGTCTCTCTGCCTCTCCTCAGTCTGGCTTTTGGCCAAGCCACGGAGGAGGCAATTTTGCATGATGGCAGGATGTTTTTCTTGGTTGTTTCTGCATCAACACAGTCTTTGTCCATACCAGCCCTCAGAAGTTTCAGCTTCCTCTTTCAGAGGGGATGAAGGCCCACCAACCAAACGCCTCTTCTCTGCAGCCGTGTCCTTATGTTTCTTGCTCTCACTTGTTGCACAGTCCAGTTGCTGTTGTTTATCTTGAGGCAGCCATCCCAAAAGCTGTCTGGTGTCATCTGGAAATTGAACACTCAGAGATCCGCATGAATCAAATTCATCCTTTATAAATTCTTCAACCATCTCTTTCAATTGTCCCTTAATTTCAGAAGTCTCATCTGGTTGATAACAGCAGTTTCCCCATGCAATTTTAATAAAGCAAGTTCTTCTTTGCAGAAAAGAGCAAGCATTTTTCTTCTTTGCAGAATGCAGAAAATAGCAGCCTTTCAGTCTAAGTTGCCTTATTTTTAGTCACATATATAGTATTTTTATCACTCATTCTATCGATCCCTACTCTCTCAAGCATTTTAGGATTAAATCAATGAGTCTCATTACTGTGAAATGTGTATAATACAGTATGGCTGTTAAAAATGTCTGTTTAGCTTGGTCACCCAATCCTGCTCATTCAACACAATGCACAAGTTATTTTAAGTAACACAATCCAAAGACCCCAGGGACAACAAGATGCAAACATCATAGGCCATGTCTTTATATAACAGCTCAGTCATACCCACAGCTAGCATGTCTCTCTATATATACATATTTTATCTCTAAATGTCAGATATTTCTATAAACCTTTTTTGAAAATTAGTTGATTTTCCTCTGGGAACTACACAAAACACTTATACTAAGGAGAAAACTCCAGTGTTTTTGATGGCCACCAGTTTGCGCAATCCTCCATATCAATCCCTGTTAGGCCTGCTTATTAATTTAATTCCCCCATAGACCGGTCAACTAACATTTAAGCAATTTTTATATTTTCTTTCAGGTTAATTTGCAGATTTCACCAATCTTACTTGATCTCTTAGTAAACCGGTTATGAATGTTTTTTTTTACGAATGTTTCAGTGTCTCTGCACATAGCCACATCTAATGTTCCCTCAGCTGGTCATTTTGTTTTTAGGCTTCTTTCCCCATTTTTGGAGGGTTGTCCTATAGTATCTCTGCAAAATTAATATTTTGATCTTGGTATCTCTACAGGTGTTGATGCCATTATAATCTTAATTATTATCAGTGTGTTTCACTCCTTTTTAGTATACCTTACTAACCCCAGCTTGCATCTATTCTTAACTAGTTTTCAGGAAGATGGTCAGACATTTATTAAGATATCTGATTAGTCTTTCTCAGGTATTTTAAAAATGCAGTTCCTCTATTACAGGTCCACTGGTGGGGATGACAGTTACAAATAAAATCTCTCAAAGTGTTGTTCAAAGTGTATGTTGGAAATGGTTTCTCACTTTCTGGTTTATATACTAGTCAGAACTAGGAAAGGTGAACTCTTTCTCTCTGTCTCCCTCCCTTCCTTCCTCACACACACATGCAGTCTCACTTTCTTCTTGCAGCCACTCCTCTCTCTATCAGAGGCAGCCCCTCCTTTCTGCATCTCTTTCTCATATCACAGTCACCAATTACTTTTTGCTATATGAGAGAGAAACAAGTGTTCTTTCATAATTCTAGTTTCTCTTTATAAATGAATATCGTTCTTTTTCAAACAGTCCTAATCTGTGCATTTTACGTGCGCACACACACACACTTTTACTTTATTTTTCTTGTAACAATGAAGAGGCAAAGCCGAATTATTTCTAATAAATTTTTGTTTAAGATTTGTCTCCCCGTTTCCTCTCCTGCCCCTCCTATTTGTCCATCGTTGCAACATTCTCAGTTGTTACTGACTGCTCTTTTTTGACAACTGTGACTGCACTTCTGTCTTTTTCATGAATTTCTACCAACATATGACTGGTATGGTTGGGGTTGCTCCTCAAAACTACCACTACCACCAGTTTTTCCAGTGTCCAATTATCTACCTGTGCTGGTCTGATTTCTCCTCCCTGTCCGACTTTAAAGATTGTGTCACTCTCCCATTTCACTGACCTAATGCACAAACCCACCTTTATGTATACATTTCTCAGAATGGTTGCCACTTTCAATTCTTTAGGCAAATTCCTCTTTTCCTTCCTTTTCACATATGGAATCCATATTGAATCTATCTTTATTTCGATGGCTGTGAGCTGTGGGTTCAAAAGAACTGTTTTTGGAAGATTAAATTTGTTCAAATGTGGTCTCAGGGCTTCAAGAGTTATCTGTTTTTTTTTTTTTATCACATCACGCCAATCCACTAAGGGCCACTTTCGTTCAACCTGGTTCAAATTTGTCATTCCTGTCATTTTTTTCAAAAGCTCATCCTTCCCTTGGTCTGTTAACTCCTGTCTCTGCCCTTCATTAAGTTGGCTTGGGAAAGCCAACTTACTGAAATCCTATTTAAACTTATTATTAAGTTGGCTTGAGAGAGCCAACTTACTGATATTGTATTTAAACTTATTATTAAGTTGGCTTGAGAGAGCCAACTTACTGATATTGTATTTAAACTTATTAAGTTGGCTTGAGAGAGCCAACTTACTGAAATCCTATTTAAACTTATTATTAAGTTGGCTTGAGAAAGCCAACTTACTGAAATCCTATTTAAACTTATTAAGTTGGCTTGAGAGAGCCAACTTACTGAAATCCTATTTAAACTTATTATTAAGTTGGCTTGAGAGAGCCAACTTACTGAAATCCTATTTAAACTTATTATTAAGTTGGCTTGAGAGAGCCAACATATTGAAATCCTATTTAAACTTATTATTAAGTTGGCTTGAGAGAGCCAACATATTGAAATCCTATTTAAACTTATTATTAGGGGTTCAAGCACGAAGTGCTGAAACCCTATTGTAATTGTACTGATTTTTATTATTAGGGGTTCAAGCACGAAGTGCTGAAACCCTATTGTTATTGTAAGGATTTTTATTATTAGGGGTTCAAGCACGAAGTGCTGAAACCCTATTGTAATTGTAAGGATTTTTATTAGGGGTTCAAGCACGAAGTGCTGAAACCCTATTGTAATTGTCCTGATTTTTAGGGGTTCAAGCACGAAGTGCTGAAACCCTATTGTAATTGCTCTGATTTTTATTAGGGGTTCAAGCACGAAGTGCTGAAACCCTATTGTAATTGTGCTGATTTTTATTATTAGGGGTTCAAGCACGAAGTGCTGAAACCCTATTGTAATTGTCCTGATTTTTATTAGGGGTTCAAGCACGAAGTGCTGAAACCCTATTGTAATTGTGCTGATTTTTATTATTAGGGGTTCAAGCACGAAGTGCTGAAACCCTATTGTAATTGTACTGATTTTTATTATTAGGGGTTCAAGCACGAAGTGCTGAAACCCTATTGTAATTGTACTGATTTTTATTAGGGGTTCAAGCACGAAGTGCTGAAACCCTATTGTAATTGTGCTGATTTTTAGGGGTTCAAGCACGAAGTGCTGAAACCCTATTGTTATTGTAAGGATTTTTATTAGGGGTTCAAGCACGAAGTGCTGAAACCCTATTGTAATTGTGCTGATTTTTAGGGGTTCAAGCACGAAGTGCTGAAACCCTATTGTTATTGTACTGATTTTTAGGGGTTCAAGCACGAAGTGCTGAAACCCTATTGTTATTGTACTGATTTTTATTAGGGGTTCAAGCACGAAGTGCTGAAACCCTATTGTAATTGTGCTGATTTTTATTATTAGGGGTTCAAGCACGAAGTGCTGAAACCCTATTGTAATTGTATTGATTTTTAGGGGTTCAAGCACGAAGTGCTGAAACCCTATTGTAATTGTGCTGATTTTTATTATTAGGGGTTCAAGCACGAAGTGCTGAAACCCTATTGTAATTGTGCTGATTTTTAATGTAGTTAACAAGTTAATTGAAGTTCGGGAGCAGGACCACGCCTCAACTAATCAGCTCTCTCTCCCCGTCTGTATATATACACGGAACCCACCTTCACCACACCGTTCGTCTCAGTTTTTTCGACATGGATTCCGAGCTGCAGATCAACCCCTCTGACTCCGATGACGATTTATTCAGAAACTCTCCTCCGTCACAGAGCGCCAGGTCTTCACAACAATCCCTAGGCAGCCAAAATTCACACCGGCTGCGTTCTGTCGTAGAAATCCCTCAGTCCCGCGGGCATTCACGTCACAGTTCATCGTCGAAGATTTCTCCAACCCCGACTCGACAGGATCACTCTCCTCTGCAAACGAGAACTACCATCAACGATCAACACAGGCACGAAAGCCGGCGCGATCGCTCTCCTCGTCAACCACGTCATCATTCAACAAACCGTAGCAATTCTCAGCGCACTCACGCCACGTCTTCCAGACCAGAGAATAACATCAAGAATTGGACTGTGGCTCGCCTTCAGCGTGCTCTTAAGGACAAAGGTATCCACTTCAGCCGATCTGACAATAAATCAAGACTATTTCAGCTTTACACAGCATCTACACACACTTCAAATTTAAATTCCGAGCCTCCAACGCTTCCGGCATTGACACGCGATCCTCCCATCGTCACTCATGACGTCACCACACTGCCTCCACAACGGCCTCAGCCAGCAGTGTCCGCGCCACCTAGTGGAGACCAAGCAATACTACCTCCAACATCTGCACCTTCTACCTCAGACTTATCCCAATTCATGACATCTTTCTTTGCATACTTAAGCTCACAAACAGCTACAAATCCTCACGGACATTCATCCCTCCATCCCAGCATCCATTCTTCTACTCTTCCTTCTGGCATTAACAGCCACACGGCCCCTGTTATTTCTGATTCTTCCGTACAAATTCACCCAATTCAAGTCCCTCATGCAGCAAACCCAGGACTTCTACCTCTCAGTGGACCTTTTCAACCCCCTCCTCTTTCTTCCCTTTACGCAACTAATCTACCCCTTTTCCCCTCCCTCCCCCACCCCTACCCCTCCCTTTCCCAACACCCTCACATCCTGCCAATAAATACTAGCCCATATACCCTGGCCACAGCTGCTCCGCCTCCTCGTCCAGCTTCATCAATCCACCGACCCTCCCCAGTCTCTTCAGCCTTACGTCTTCAGATATTATCAGGTAACTATACAGATTTAGCCCAGCTCCTCCATCCATCCCTCATAAATATCAGCCAGCCCAGAGAGCTGCAAACCATTCAAGGCCTAATGCAGTTCAGCCATCCTTTAAACTCTCGTTCAAAGGACCTCACTCCCACCGAATTTGCTTTAGCTTTCTCGATCTACAGAGATATAATTTGCTCTGTTTATCCCGATCGAAGAACCGAGCTAGACGATTACCTATCAATCATTTTAGACATGGCCGTGCGTTTTGGAGGAACAGGCTTCTACAACTACCACGTTCTTTTCGCCACACAAGTAGCAGGTCGGTTACAGCAGTTCAATCAGGGGACATACTGGGGCACTCTTGATGCAGAACTCTATTGTCGGATCTTCGCAGCACGCACTTCTATGTCCTGTGAACTATGCGGAGCACCATCACATCCAGCCTCAGCTTGCACTATCACACCCTCTCAATCTCAACCCTCCTCACGCAAAACATCTGTATTCAATAGATTATCCACAGCAGCCCCACCTCCTCCTCTAATTCCGAAACCTCTAAACATACAGCCCACAGCCAACGTTCCACTTCCCAAAGGCATTGACAAAAGAGGACGACCGATCCTCTACCAAGGAGGCAGAATGGTATGCAACAACTTCAATCATCTTGGCTGCTCTCTTTCCAACTGTAGATTCCTACACACCTGCTCCTTTTGTGGAGGCGCCCACTCAAGAGCCTCTTGCCCCCACAACCCAACTGCTCTACCCGACTGACTATTACAGTATCTCGGCACACCAGTCAAGGTAGAAGCATTAGCTACTGCCTTACTAGACCACCCCGACAGAGAGTTCGTAGATTTCCTTATCAACGGATTTAAAAACGGCTTTCTTCCAGGCATAGAAATAATCCCAGACACTTCTCATCTTTCCCATAACCTCCAGTCTGCCCTCTCCGAACCAAACACTGTTGACACCTTAATAGCTAAAGAAGTTCAAGAGGGATTTATGATAGGCCCGTTTAAAGAACCTCCTTTCTCTCTTTTTCGCATCAGCCCTATTGGAATCGCCACCAGGAAATATTCCGGGAAGAAGAGATTAATCATCGACCTGTCCTCCCCACACGGCTCACACATTCCCAGCATTAATAGCATCATTCCAGCTCCAGACTTCTCCATGAAATACGCTTCCATCGACCAAGCCATCACTCTCATCCGCAAGGCAGGCCACGGAGCATGGCTTTCAAAAGCAGACATCACCAGTGCTTTCAAAGTCTTGCCCATTCACCCAGAATACTGGCGTTTCTTCGGAATATTCTGGAAAGGAGCTTATTATTTTTCAGTACGCCTCACTTTCGGCTGCAGAAGCAGCCCCAAGATATTTGACTCCCTCTCGGAGGCTTTATGTTGGATTCTCATCAACAACCACAGGCTTCCCTACGTCCTGCACCTCCTCGACGACTTCCTCATCATCACACCTACATCCGCACCTCCACACTCAGGACTTTCCACCCTCGTTAAAGTGTTTTCCGAACTAGGCGTACCCCTTTCAAAAGAAAAGACCTTAGGGCCCTGCACCTCCATCGAGTTTCTAGGCATCACCCTAGACTCCATCTCCTTCCAAGCATCTCTACCTCCTGAGAAAACGCAACGCATTTCATTGCTCCTATCGAACTATCTTCTAGCAGACAGGTGCACAAAGCAACAGCTGCTAGCCCTCCTCGGCCACCTTAACTACGCCATCAGAATAATTCCCCAGGGAAAATCTTTCCTTTCCAACCTACTATCAAAAGCAGCATCAATACCCTCTCTACACGACAAAGTCACCTTGGATGAAGCATGCAAAATGGAAATGCGGCTCTGGCAGAAATTCCTGTCTTCATGGAACGGCATATCCTTCTTTTATAACGACTATGTCACACAGCCAGAAGACATTCAGCTGTACACAGATGCAGCGCCTTCCATAGGATTCGGGGGCTACTACAGCGGCCGCTGGTTCGCTTCCGAGTGGCCACCAGAGTTCAGCCATCTAATTCAGCAGCCAGACTTTCCCTCATCCGCACTTTACGAGATGTATCCCGTCATTATAGCAGCCCTCCTTTGGGGGCACGAATGGTCCCGACATTCCATACTCATCCACTCAGACAACTCAGCGGTAGTTGAAATCATAAATAAAGGCAGATCCAGTTCCCTGGCGATCATGCAATTAGTCCGCAGACTGACACTTATATCGGCGCAACGTCAGTTCATCATCCGAGCAGCACACGTTCCAGGATACCACAATAGCATAGCCGACTCATTGTCTCGTTTCTCTTTTCAGAAGTTCAGAATCTTAGCTCCAGAATCAGACATCCATCCCACGCCAGTTCCACCGTTTTCAGCCACCATCTTCAACTAAATTCACAGCTGGAAGAACTATCACGTGCTTCGCGAGAAGCTATTCTCAACGGCCTCGCCCAGAGTACCCTCTCTGCTTACTTGACCGGTTGGAACTGTTTTAAGGCTTACCACTCCTTTTACCAACTCTCATTTCCTCTAATGAACGTTTGGTCCATCTGTAACTTCGTCACTCATGCCCATTCCTACCAAAATATCAGGGCATCCTCCATTCAGACTTACCTATCCGGAATTAACTTTATCTACAAACTCGCCACCGGCGACCAATGCCAAACCATTTCTCACTCCCACGTATCTATGCTTGTCAGAGGTCTAAGAAAACAAGAACCAGTCCTCAACATCAAACGCTTACCCTTAACTTCTGACCTCCTGAGCCAATGCATCCACACATTACGTTCCGGCTACCTGAGCCCATCGATCGACCAAACATTAGAATGCATGTTTCTTCTCGCATTCTTCGGCTTCCTGAGATGCTCCGAATTCGCCCCGTCGACTTCAGCCTTCAATCCAGCCATTCATCCCAGCCTCTCAGACATCACCGCTCATACACCAGATTCTCTGATATATAACCTAAAGAGAAGTAAGACCGACCAATTCGGAGAGTCGTTTCCAATATACATCTTTCGCCTCCACTCCTTCCTCAGTCCTTATGAGCCACTTTCGGAATACGTTTCTTCCAGATACACCAACCATTCATCTCCTCAAGAACCACTCTTCCTCACGGAAAACAGGAAAATGGCCACGAGATTCTGGTTTAGCAAACACTTCCAAAGTATTCTCAGGACCTCCGGCATATCTCCCGAACATTACTCTATACATTCATTCCGGATCGGAGCAGCCACCACGGCCGCCAGCATGGGCATCTCGGACGAGACAATCAGAGTCTTAGGTCGATGGTCATCCGAAGCGTACCGCTTGTACATCCGCAATAATCTAAACGATCTCCGTCAAGCTCAAGCCCGCATCGTCTCATCCAAACCTTTGGGGGTCTTCAAGTAACTCAGCTTACTGCCTACCGAGACGAAGCCCCCACTCTGAGTCTCCCGGGTCAGACTCCCTGATCAGCCAGACGGAGATCCGTCGTTTACATCTTTCCCCATTTCCTTCGACCCTTATTCATCCACAAAGCTAATAGCTAATTCCGTGCAGTTGTGGCGTGGTCCTTGCTAGTGAAATGTAGTTAACAAGTTAATTGAAGTTCGGGAGCAGGACCACGCCTCAACTAATCAGCTCTCTCTCCCCGTCTGTATATATACACGGAACCCACCTTCACCACACCGTTCGTCTCAGTTTTTTCGAACCCCACCCACCCCTACCCTTTCACCTCTAGCGCTCGACCCCACCCACCCTTCCCCTTCCAACTCATCCATCCATCCCTCTTCCCCCCGACCCCAGCCCCCCCCCCCCCTCAACCTCTAACTCGACCCCTTCCAACTCATCCATTCATCCCACTTCCCCCCGACCCCAATCCTCTCTCCTCCAATCTCTAACATCTCAATTTTAATTCCACAGGCTGCATCCAGGGGGGTCTTCAAGTAACTCAGCTTACTGCCTACCGAGACGAAGCCCCCACTCTGAGTCTCCCGGGTCAGACTCCCTGATCAGCCAGACGGAGATCCGTCGTTTACATCTTTCCCCATTTCCTTCGACCCTTATTCATCCACAAAGCTAATAGCTAATTCCGTGCAGTTGTGGCGTGGTCCTTGCTAGTGAAATATATATAAATATAGCTGGAGTAATGATGCTGAAAACTGTTTTCAGCATCATTATAGCTGCGAGCAGCGATGGAGGGCCAAAGCCGGCGGTACCGCCACCCCGGTGCCTTTAGGTAACTAAAGGCACCGGGGTTGCGGTGCCACCGGCTTGGGCCCGTAATCGCTGCTCGCAGCTATATTTAGGGCCCAAGCCCTGAAAGGGCGAAGGCCCTATTGTTTTCGTTAGGATTATTATTAGGGCCCAAGCCCTGAAAGGGCGAAGGCCCTATTGTTTTCGTTAGGATTATTATTAGGGCCCAAGCCCTGAAAGGGCGAAGGCCCTATTGTTTTCGTTAGGATTATTATTATTATTATTATTATTATTATTATTATTATTATTGTTGTTCAAGGGTTCGGGGGCTTTTGGGGCCTTTAACGTGCTCAAAAACTCATGAAACTTTGCATACAGGTCAGAAGCTGCGGCCATTAGGGCCGGGCTGAAGATGGTACCTGGGCGTGGCAGGGGGGCTCGACAGCGCCCCCTTGAATGGGGTCCGAGTGCGGTCCGAAAACTTGGTCCATATACCAAACACTCTTGCATGAATTAATATGAAACTCGGTACACATATAGATCTTATTGGGCTGAACAACTTTCGTGCTCTAAGTTTTACGCCAGCCCAACAGGAAGTCGGCTATTATGGGTTGTTTGGAAAACGCATGCTGTGGAGTTTGATGTACTCCTCCTAGGAAATTCATCCATTCGCCTCAAAACTCGGTGTGCATGAAGTCAAGACATTGAGGATGATAAATTGCGGACGGATTTTTGATATCTCGAACGGTTTGGCCAAGGCGAGGAAACGAATTTATGGCGAATAATGGGACACAGGAAGTGTATTATAACTTCTGCATACATTGACTGATCTTGATAAAACTTCAGCAGTGTGTTCGTGGTCAGAGGCCGATCACATTGATGTGACTATTGTGAGTCAAAGTTATAGCGCCACCAACTGGCAGCAGGAAGTGTGTCACTTTCAAAATGCTTTGAAATCACCCTCTTATTTTTACCCGATTTGCTTCAAACTTTATGTGTATAATGTAAACACTGGGCAGATGTAGACCTGTGAAAGGATTTTTGATATCTTTAATACTGTTGCCATGGCAAAGCTTCAAACTTTAATATTCTTTTTTGATGCTTTTGAGACTCTTAACATACTTGAAATTGGATGAAACTCGACAGACACATCACATTTATTAGCCCGTAGACATGTGCAAAGTTTCAGAAACGGGCGTGGTGAGGGGCTCAGTAGCGCCACCTTTAGTCATAAATGGGGCGGTTAGTTTTATCAACAGCAACAAAACTTGGTATGTGTATTGTTCTCATCAAGACGGACAACTTTCTAATTGACATTAACCATCTCCGACCAACAGGAAGAGAGATATTTTGGTTTGAATGTGGATTTTCTGAAGAATTTTCTCTCCCTCTCTCTGTGTCTCTGTGTGTGTGAGGGGAGGGGGGATTTGAATATTGCTTTTATATTGTTAATCAAGGTTTCAGGGGCTTTTGGGGTCCTTAACGTGCTCAAAAACTCTTGAAACTTTGCACACAAGTCAGAACCCACGGCCATCAGGGCCGGGCTGAAGCTGGTACCCGGGCGTGGCTGGGGGGCTCAACAGCGCCCCCTTGAACGGGGTTCTAAAACTTGATCCATATATCAAACACGCTCGCATGAATTAATATGAAACTCGGTACACATATAGATCTCATCGGGCCGAACAACTTTACCCCGGTCAAGTTTTACGCCAGCCCAACAGGAAGTCGGCTATTATGGGTTGTTTGGAAAACGCTTGCTGTGGAATGTGAAATACTCCTCCTAGAAAATTCACCGTGTCCCCTTCAAACTCGGTGTGCATGTAGTCAAGACTTTGAGGATGCTAAATTGCGGACGGATTTTTGATATCTCGAACGGTTTGGCTGTGGCGAGGAATCGAATTTATGGCGAGAAAAGAGAAACACGGAAGTGGAATAACTTCTGCATACATTAACTGATCTTGATGAAACTTCAGCAGTGTGTTCGTGGTAAGAGGCCGATCAGATGGATGTAGCTATTGTGAGTCAAAGTTATAGCGCCACCAACTGGCAGCAGGAAGTGTGTCACTTTCAACATGCTTTTGACAAAAGTGGGGGGGGTTACTTTTAACTACAGTAAAGAAAAAATAGTTTCTATATTGTACTCATCAAGCCGGACAACTTTCTAATTTACATTCAATAGCTCTGGCCATCAGGAAGTCAGATATTTTGGTCTGAATGTGAATTTTTTTGCAAAATCAGCCTCTGAATTTTTAGCCACTCCTCTTAAACTATTTATTTTATTCGTACCAAACTTTTTCAACATGATGAAACTACATTAAATATGCTAAATTGTGAATGGATAATAAATATCTCAAACGGTTTTGCTATGGCGAGGGATTAAAGTAAAAATCTTCTAAAAATGTAATTATATACCATTTATTTCTATATAAAAGTATACAAATATCACAACTAAACCCATTTTATTCTGTTTTTGCAATTCAAGAAGAATGAAAAAGTTAAAAACAGGCTATTTAGTGCTATTTGGTTCAACAAAAAAGCAAACATAGGGCTATACTGCCCTCTTGTGTCCAAAAGGACATCAAAATAGTATATAAAACTTTTTACCAGGTAGGCCAATATTGTATTTAAATATACATTTATTAGGTATGTGTCTGAAGATATTTTCCCACCGGTTAATCGACGTGTGACACGAGTGGGTGCTTTTAAATCGCTAATATAATAGTGAAAGAAAAATAATGATAATGTTGCACACACAAATCACACACATGTGGGAAAGAATGATGCTTTTAAACAACACTAAACCGCCATTAGGTGTCGCCAGGCATCCATCTTAATAAGCGAGTCATTGATTCGTTCGTTCAAACGATTCGTTCGAATGAGTCGATCATGATTAAGACAGATGTTTATGGATTGATCATTCAATCTTTGAGTCAACCGATTCGTTAAAAATGCTGAATCGTTCAGTTATGAGAAAACACGTGATGCTGAAACAGAACAAAAACAGTCAACATTGCATCCAAAATGTAAGTGACTTAATTGTAACTGTTTATTAACCTGTTGTATGAAATCTAGGGGTGGGAGAAAAAATTTATTCTTAGATGCATCGCGATGCGGACGTGGACGATTCTGAATCGATTCACAAATGTAAAAAAATCGATTCTCTAAAAAAATTTTTTTTCTAATAACGTAATATTGACGGAAGGCAAAAGGCGCAACTCTAAGCGGACGTGCGTGCAGTCTGTGGCGCGCACATAACAGAGAAGTTTCTTCTGCTCACCAAGGCTGCATTTATTTGATTAAAAATACAAACAAAAACAGTAATATTGTAAAATATTATTCCAATTTAAAACAGCTGCTTTCTATTTTAATATATTTTAAACTGTTATTTATTCCTGTGATCAAAGCTGAGTTTTCAGCATCATTACTTCAGTCGTCACTGTCACATGATCCTTGAGAAATTATTCTTGTATGATGATTGATACTCAAGAAACATTCATTATTATTTTAAATGTCGAAAACAGTTGTGTACAGTCTTTGATGAATAGAAAGTTCAAAAGAACAGCATTTATCTGAAATCTAAAGCTTTTGTAACGTTAAACACTACCGCTCAAAAGTTTGTGGTTAGTAATAATTACAATTTTATTTTTGGGGGAAAGAAATAAAATAAATCAGTACTTTTATTTATGAAGGATGAGTTAAACTGATCAACAGTTACAGTAAAGACATTTATAATGTTAAAAATATATATCTTTGAAATATATGCTGTTCTTTTGAACTTTACATTCATCAAAGCATTTTGAAAAAAAAAATCTGTACACAACTGTTTTCAACATTGAAAATAATAATGAATATTTATTGAGCATCAATCATCATATTAGTATGATTTCTGAAGGATCATGTGACACTGAAGACTGGAGTAATGATGCTGAAAACTCAACTTTGATCACAGAAATGAATTACTATGTAAAATATTTTAAAATTGAAAACAGCTGTTTTAAATTGGAATAATATTTCACAATATTACTGTTTTTGTTTGTATTTTTAATCAATAAATGCAGCCTTGGTGAGCAGAAGAGACTTCTCCTAAAAACATTAAAAATCTTACTGACCCCGAACTTTTGAACAATAATATATATATATATATATATATATATATATATATATATATATATATACATACATATATATATACGTATGTGTATGTATATATATATATATATATATATATATATACATATACATATACATATATATGTATGTGTGTGTATGTATGTATGTATGTATGTATATATATATATATATATATATATATATATATATATATATATATATATATAAATATAGCTGCGAGCAGCGATGGAGGGCCAAAGCCGGCGGTACCGCCACCCCGGTGCCTTTAGGTAACTAAAGGCACCGGGGTTGCGGTGCCACCGGCTTGGGCCCGTAATCGCTGCTCGCAGCTATATTTAGGGCCCAAGCCCTGAAAGGGCGAAGGCCCTATTGTTTCCGGTAGGATTATTTATTATTATTATTATTAGGGCCCAAGCCCTGAAAGGGCGAAGGCCCTATTGTTTCCGGTAGGATTATTTATTATTATTATTATTATTATTATTATTTTGTCAACCTTTCGGGCACTTTTGGGGCTCTTAACATGCTCGAAAACTCTTGAAATTTTGCACACACGTCAGAACCCGCGGCCATCAGGGCCGGACTGAAGCTGGTACCCGGGCGTGGCAGGGGGGCTCGACAGCGCCCCCTGGAACGGGATCCGAACACGTGTCCATAAATCAAACACGCTTGCATGTAATAATATGAAACTCGGTACACATATAGATCTCATCGGGCCGAACAACTTTCGTGCTCTAAGTTTTACGCCAGCCAAACAGGAAGTTGGCTATTTAGCGTTGTTTGGAAACGCATGCTGTGGAATTTAATGTACTCCTCCTAGGGAATTCATCGATTCGCCTCCAATCTCGGTGTGCATGAAGTCAAGACATTGAGGATGCTAAATTGCGGACGGATTTTTGATATCTCGAACGGTTTGGCCGTGGCGAGGAAACAAATTTATGGCGAAAAAATGAAACAGGAAGTGTGTTATAACTTCTGCATACATTAACTGATCTTGATGAAACTTCAGCAGTGTGTTCGTTGTAAGAGGCCGATCACATGGATGTGACTATTGTGAGTCAAAGTTATAGCGCCACCAACAGGCAGCAGGAAGTACATCACTTTCAAAATGCTTTGAAATCAGTGTCTTATTTTTACCCGATTTGCTTCAAACTTTATGTGTACAATGTAGACACACGGCAGATGTAAACCTGTGAAAGGATTATTGATATCTTAGATACTGTTACCGTGGCAATGCATCAAACTTTAATATTCTTTTTTGATGCTTTTGAGACTCTTAACATACTTGAAATTGCATGAAACTCAACAGACACATCACATTTATTAGCCAGTAGACATGTGCAAAGTTTCAGAAACGGGCATGGTGGAATGGCTCAGTAGCGCCACCTTTAGTCAAAAATGGGGGCTTAGTTTTTCCTAGAATCACAAAACTTGGTATGTGTATTGTTCTCATCAAGACGGACAACTTTCTAATTTACATGAACCATCTCCGACCAACAGGAAGAGAGATATTTTGGTTTGAATGTGGATTTTCTGAAGAATTTTCTCTCCCTCTCTCTGTGTCTGTGTGTGTGTGAGGGGAGGGGGGGATTTGACTCTTGCTTTTATATTGTTAATCAAGGTTTCAGGGGCTTTTGGGGTCCTTAACGTGCTCAAAAACTCTTGAAACTTTGCACACAGGTCAAAACCCACGGCCATCAGGGCCGGGCTGAAGCTGGTACCCGGGCGTGGCAGGGGGGCTCAACAGCGCCCCCTTGAACGGGGTTCTAAAACTTGATCCATATATCAAACACGCTCGCATGAATTAATATGAAACTCGGTACACATATAGATCTCATCGGGCCGAACAACTTTACCCCGGTCAAGTTTTACGCCAGCCCAACAGGAAGTCGGCTATTATGGGTTGTTTGGAAAACGCTTGCTGTGGAATGTGAAATACTCCTCCTAGAAAATTCACCGTGTCCCCTTCAAACTCGGTGTGCATGTAGTCAAGACTTTGAGGATGCTAAATTGCGGACGGATTTTTGATATCTCGAACGGTTTGGCTGTGGCGAGGAATCGAATTTATGGCGAGAAAAGAGAAACACGGAAGTGGAATAACTTCTGCATACATTAACTGATCTTGATGAAACTTCAGCAGTGTGTTCGTGGTAAGAGGCCGATCAGATGGATGTAGCTATTGTGAGTCAAAGTTATAGCGCCACCAACTGGCAGCAGGAAGTGTGTCACTTTCAACATGCTTTAGACAAAAGTGGGGGGGTTAGTTTTAACTACAGTAAAGAAAAAATAGTTTTTATATTGTTCTCATCAAGCCGGACAACTTTCTAATTTACATTCAATAGCTCTGGCCATCAGGAAGTCAGATATTTGGGTCTGAATGTGATTTTTTTTGCAAAATCAGCCTCTGAATTTTTAGCCACTCCTCTTAAACTATTTATTTTATTCGTACCAAACTTTTTCAACATGATGAAACTACATTAAATATGCTAAGTTGTGAATGGATAATAAATATCTCAAACGGTTTTGCTACGGCGAGGGATTAATGTCCAAAAAGGAAACACTAAAAATCTTCTAAAAATGTAATTATATACCATTTATTTCTATATAAAAGTATACAAATATCACAACTAAACCCATTTTATTCTGTTTTTGCAATTCAAGAAGAATGAAAAAGTTAAAAACAGGCTATTTAGTGCTATTTGGTTCAACAAAAAAGCAAACATAGGGCTATACTGCCCTCTTGTGTCCAAAAGGACATCAAAATAGTATATAACACTTTTTACCAGGTAGGCCAATATTGTATTTAAATATACATTTATTAGGTATGTGTCTGAGGATATTTTCCCACCGGTTAATCGACGTGTGACACGAGTGGGTGCTTTTAAATCGCTAATATAAAAGTGAAAGTAAAAAAACGGACGTCCGCACGGACATTGATAATGGTGCACGTTGGAAAGAATGATACTTTTAAACATAACACTAAACCGCCATTAGGTGTCGCCAGGCGACCATCTTAATGAGCGAGTCATTGATTCATTCGTTCAAATGATTCGTTCCAATGACTGAGTCATTCATGATTGAGACAGATGTTTATGGATTGACCATTGAATCTTTGAGTCAAGCGATTCGTTTCAAAATGCTGAATCATTCAGTAATGAGAAAACAAGTTGCTGTGATCTTTGTTTAACTATTTTTGCTGCTGAAACAGAACAAAAACAGTCAATATTGCATCTAAAATGTAAGTGACTTAATTGTAACTGTTTATTAACCTGTTGTATGAAATCAATGTCACAGTTTCAATCGTGATTGTATTCAGGAAATAGTTGCCTACTCGTCAAGTGAGGTTGCTTAACTCTATCATATGTTATAAAAAATATAAAAACTCCATATTTGTAATTTTTATAGTCAGTATGTTGTTAACTGGGTTGCTTTTTTGTGTGCTGCGCTCATTTGTTTACAATTCTCCTGGAGAAGCAGCATGAGCCTCAGCAGTGCAACCTTGTTACCATTGATCAGTAATACATTTATTATTAACTGATGATTGCAACTTAAAATGAATGTAATGAAATTAGAATAATCTCTCGTTTTAGTGATTCCCAAGTTATTTTTTTGTTATTGACGTTCTAATCAGGCTATACGCTGGTCGGGCAAGTAAAATTCTCTTTCAGGTAGGCCTATTGTATTTGTATATAAATATATTAGGGATGTGACTGTGATAACATTTTCCCACCGGTTAATCGACGTGTGACACCACTGAGCGCTTTTAAATCGCTAACTATAGTATACTATATACTAGTAAAATACAGACGTCCGCACAGACATTGATAATGGTGCGGAGTAGAGCGAGCATTTTCAATTTATTCCTATGGATGTAGGAATTAACTAAAACATTTTATTTATGTTTTTGTGTCCACTGTTCAACCGCAACCGCGTCACACACACACACACACATTCCAGAATTGCAATCTTGACATCGCAGCCTGTTCATTATAGCCCTAATACAATATAATAATAAAAATAGTCAACCTAACATAAACGAATTACACTGCTCTGTTTAAATAGTCAGTAGTACAATCTGTACCATTCACAGTAAGCAGAGCTCCACTGTGATGTTTCCAAGAACATTTTTGCGCGTGTGAAGAGGATGATTTTTTCCATCGATATTGGAACACGAGTGAAGTACAAAGCCTATAATAAAGAATAGTTTAGCATCCAAATACATCGCAAATATTGAAACATTTTGATTCTAATGAGAGGGTTACGTGAGACCAACACTGCTTACTTTCGTTTTTATTTTTACATTAAATTTAAAGGATTTGTTGTGGAATATTTTGGGTGTATCATAAAATCAGAATAAGGTAAGACAAGTAAAATTTTCTGTCTTATATTTATATATATATATATATATATATATACGTATATATATATAAGTATATATATATATATATATATATATATATGTGTGTGTGTGTGTGTGTGTATATATATAGATATTTATATACATATATATATATGTATATATATAGATATTTATATATATATATATATATATATATAAATATAGCTGCGAGCAGCGATGGAGGGCCAAAGCCGGTGGCACCGCCATCCCCGGTGCCTTTAGGTAACTAAAGGCACCGGGGTGGCGGTGCCACCGGCTTGGGCCCGCAATCGCTGCTCGCAGCTATATTTATATTTATTATTATTATTATTATTATTGTTCAAGGGTTCGGGGGCTTTTGGGGCCTTTAACGTGCTCAAAAACTCATGAAACTTTGCACACAGGTCAGAAGCTGCGGCCATTAGGGCCGGGCTGAAGATGGTACCTGGGCGTGGCAGGGGGGCTCGACAGCGCCCCCTTGAATGGGGTCCGAGTGCGGTCCGAAAACTTGGTCCATATACCAAACACTCTTGCATGAATTAATATGAAACTCGGTACACATATAGATCTTATTGGGCTGAACAACTTTCGTGCTCTAAGTTTTACGCCAGCCCAACAGGAAGTCGGCTATTAAGGGTTGTTTGGAAAACGCATGCTGTGGAATTTGATGTACTCCTCCTAGGAAATTCATCCATTCGCCTCAAAACTCGGTGTGCATGAAGTCAAGACATTGAGGATGCTAAATTGCGGACGGATTTTTGATATCTCGAACGGTTTGGCCAAGGCGAGGAAACGAATTTATGGCGAATAATGGGACACAGGAAGTGTATTATAACTTCTGCATACATTGACTGATCTTGATAAAACTTCAGCAGTGTGTTCGTGGTCAGAGGCCGATCACATTGATGTGACTATTGTGAGTCAAAGTTATAGCGCCACCAACTGGCAGCAGGAAGTGTGTCACTTTCAAAATGCTTTGAAATCACCCTCTTATTTTTACCCGATTTGCTTCAAACTTTATGTGTATAATGTTAACACACGGCAGATGTAGACCTGTGAAAGGATTTTTGATATCTTTAATACTGTTGCCGTGGCAACGCTTCAAACTTTAATATTCTTTTTTGATGCTTTTGAGACTCTTAACATACTTGAAATTGGATGAAACTCGACAGACACATCACATTTATTAGCCCGTAGACATGTGCAAAGTTTCAGAAACGGGCGTGGTGAGGGGCTCAGTAGCGCCACCTTTAGTCATAAATGGGGCGGTTAGTTTTATCAACAGCAACAAAACTTGGTATGTGTATTGTTCTCATCAAGACGGACAACTTTCTAATTGACATTAACCATCTCCGACCAACAGGAAGAGAGATATTTTGGTTTGAATGTGGATTTTCTGAAGAATTTTCTCTCCCTCTCTCTGTGTCTGTGTGTGTGTGAGGGGAGGGGGGGGATTTGACTATTGCTTTTATATTGTTAATCAAGGTTTCAGGGGCTTTTGGGGTCCTTAACGTGCTCAAAAACTCTTGAAACTTTGCACACAGGTCAGAACCCACGGCCATCAGGGCCGGGCTGAAGCTGGTACCCGGGCGTGGCTGGGGGGCTCAACAGCGCCCCCTTGAACGGGGTTCTAAAACTTGGTCCATATATCAAACACGCTTGCATGAATTAATATGAAACTCGGTACACATATAGATCTCATCGTGCCGAACAACTTTCCCCTGGTCAAGTTTTACGCCAGCCCAACAGGAAGTCGGCTATTATGGGTTGTTTGGAAAACGCTTGCTGTGGAATGTGAAATACTCCTCCTAGAAAATTCACCGTGTCCCCTCCAAACTCGGTGTGCATGTAGTCAAGACTTTGAGGATGCTAAATTGCGGACGGATTTTTGATATCTCGAACGGTTTGGCCGTGGCGGGGAATCGAATTTATGGCGAGAAAAGAGAAACACGAAGTGGAATAACTGCTGCATACATTAACTGATCTTGATGAAACTTCACCAGTGTGTTCGTGGTAAGAGGCCGATCAGATGGATGTGGCTATTGTGATTCAAAGTTATAGCGCCACCAACTGGCAGCAGGAAGTGTGTCACTTTCAACATGCTTTTGACAAAAGTGGGGGGGGGTTAGTTTTAACTACAGTAAAAAAAACTCAGTTCATATATTGATCTCATCGACCCGGACAACTTTCTAATTTAAAGTCATTAGCTCCGACCATCAGGAAGTCAGATATTTTGGTCTGAATGTGGATTTTTTTTGCAAAATCAGCCTCTGAATTTTTAGCCACCTTTATCTAAGTGGTTTATTTTATTCCCACCAAACTTTTTCAACATGATAAAAATATATTAATGATGCTAAATTGTGAACGGATAATAAATATCTCAAACGGTTTTACTATGGCGAGGGATTAAAGTATTGTCTAAAAAGTAAACAGTAAAAGGCTCATATATTCTAAAAATGTAATTATACACCATTTATTACTATATAAAAGTATACAAATATCAGAACTTAACTCATTTTATTCTTTTTTTTTTCAATTTAAGAATGAAGTTTAAGTTTAAAAACTGCCAGAATGGTTGTTTAGTCTAAACAATAAATAAATAAAGTCAAACATAGTGCTATACTGCCCTCTTGTGTTCAAAATCAGGTAGGCCTATTATATCTATATAAAAATATACTAGGTATGTGACGGTGAGAATATTTTACCACCGGTTAACTGACGTGTGACACCGCTGGGGGCTTTTTAATCGCTAACTTAAAAACGAAAGTAAAATATGTTCGTCCGCACGGACATTGATAATGGTGCGGAGCAGAGCGAGCTTTTTCAATAAATTCCTATGGAAGGAGCAATGACCTAAAAAACGTTGACTCTGTTCTGCTCGTTCCTCGCTGAGGACGCGCACCATTATGAATGCCTGTGCAGCCGTGAGCATTTTAGTTTCATTTTCGGGGCGGATTGCTTGAATGTATTTTAAGGCGAGACACGGCAGGCAAAAACATCGTTTTTTTTTTACTGGTCAATTTTGAGATTTGGGGATATTTGTCTTCAATAACATGTCTTCTTTCAGACTTGTGTTGGAAAAAAGTCCGAAATACACATTTAGGTCTTTATTTTATTACACTTTGTCTGTTTGCGTCTGTAGATTTCTCATAAATTCAACAAAAGTTCGCGTTCTTAATCAACGTGCTGCTCCGCGATCTCTGCCGTCAGCCTGTCATCAGAAGCACCGTTAGGAAGCTCTCTCTGTTGTGTACAATCCTGTCGGATCCAAATATGGTCATTTCCTTTCTATCAGCAACCAATCGTGAAAGTAAAAGGGCTGAATGCGCAATCTCATTGGCTGATGAAAAATCTTTAAAGCCCGTTTTCTCAAAATGACTTTTCTCTCATACTCCAAGGACGAAATCTCCACTTCAGTAGCACCTATATACACCAAACTTTCCAGACTTGTACCTAGTTATATTATGAAGACATTTACAGAGGGATTTGTAAATATATTATTCCTAGCCTGATTTATATAACATTTTATTCCAAAAAACATGGCGAAAATCATTTTTTTAAGGCTATTGACAGTATTTTCTGATTTACAGGATAACAAAAGTAGATATCCATAAATCCCTCTGTAATTTTTTTCCCATCTAATATGTAAACACAATGAAAAAATAATTTTTAACCTGGCTTTATCCAATACTCAGACATCGTTTTTTAAAATATATGCAAATTAGTGCATATTTGATTAGATATTGCCTGATTTGCATATTTAAACATTCAATTACAGAAAACTTGTAATACATTTTTTTCTCATCTTAATGTAGGTAATCAACTGGGAAAGTTTCATGGTGATATCTGCTAGTTAAAAAATTTACCCTATTCACCTGTAGTGTCTCGCCTTAAAAAAGCACAATGTTGTGTTTTATTGCTACTGTACAAAAATATAAGTTAACACTTTGCAGTTTGAATGATATTCTGAACAAAATGACAGAGTATGTTTTTATGTGTCCACTGTTCAATCGCGCCCTCGTTTTAGTGATTCCCAAGTTATTTTTTCATTTAAGTTTTTTCATTGTTCTAATCAGGTCAGGCAAGTAAAATTATCTGTGTCTTATCCCTTACATTTTTATATAATATATATACACTACTGTTCAAAAATTTGGGGTCAGTAAGATTTTTAAGCGAAGTTTCTTCTGCTCACCAAGGCTGCATTTATTTGATTAAAAATCCAAACAAAAACAGTAATATTGTAAAATAGTATTCCATTTTAAAACAGCTGCTTTCTATTTTAATATATTTTAAACTGTTATTTATTCCTGTGATCAAAGCTGAGTTTTCAGCATCATTACTCCAGTCGTCACTGTCACATGATCCTTCAGAAATTATTCTAATATGATGATTGATGCTCAAGAAACATTCATTATTATTTTAAATGTCGAAAACAGTTGTGTACAGTCTTTGATGAATAGAAAGTTCAAAAGAACAGCATTTATCTGAAATCTAAAGCTTTTGTAACATTAAACACTACCCTTCAGAAGTTTGGGGTCAGTAATAATTTAAATTTTAATTTTGGGGGAAAGAAATAAAATAAATCAATACTTTTATTCATCGAGAATGAGTTAAACTGATCAAAAGTTACAGTACAGACATTTATAATGTTAAAAAAAATTATATTTGAAATAAATGCTGTTCTTTTGAACTTTACATTCATCAACGCATTTTGAAAAAAAATCTGTACACAACTGTTTTCAACATTGAAAATAATAATTAATATTTATTGACCATCAATCATCATATTTGAATGGTTTCTGAAGGATCATGTGACACTGAAGACGGGAGTAATGATGCTGAAAACTCAGCTTTGATCACATAAATGAATTACAGTGTAAAATATTTTAAAATAGAAAACAGCTGTTTTAAATTGGAATAATATTTCACAATATTACTGTTTTTGTTTGTATTTTTAATCAAATAAATGCAGCCTTGGTGAGCAGAAGAGACTTCTCCTAAAAACATTAAAAATCTTCCTGACCCCAAAGTTTTGAACGGTATATATATATATATATATATATATATACATAAGTATATATGTTTGTATAATAAATACATATATATATATATATATATATAAATATAGCTGCGAGCAGCGATGGAGGGCCAAAGCCGGCGGTACCGCCACCCCGGTGCCTTTAGGTAACTAAAGGCACCAGGGTTGCGGTGCCACCGGCTTGGGCCCGTAATCGCTGCTCGCAGCTATATTTATTATTATTATTATTATTATTATTATTTTGTCAACCTTTCGGGCACTTTTGGGGCCCTTAACATGCTCGAAAACTCTTGAAACTTTGCACACAGGTCAGAACCCGCGGCCATCAGGGCCGGGCTGAAGCTGGTACCCGGGCGTGGCAGGGGGGCTCGACAGCGCCCCCTGGAACGGGATCCGAAAGCGTGTCCATAAATCAAACACGCTTGCATGTAATAATATGAAACTCGGTACACATATAGATCTCTTCGGGCCGAACAACTTTCGTGCTCTAAGTTTTACGCCAGCCAAACAGGAAGTCGGCTATTTAGGGTTGTTTGGAAACGCATGCTGTGGAATTTAATGTACTCCTCCTAGGGAATTCATCGATTTGCCTCCAAACTCGGTGTGCATGAAGTCAAGACATTGAGGATGCTAAATTGCGGACGGATTTTTGATATCTCGAACGGTTTGGCCGTGGCGTGGAAACGAATTTATGGCGAAAAAATGAAACAGGAAGTGTGTTATAACTTCTGCATACATTAACTGATCTTGATGAAACTTCAGCAGTGTGTTCGTTGTAAGAAGCCGATCACATGGATGTGACTGTTGTGAGTCAAAGTTATAGCGCCACCAACTGGCAGCAGGAAGTGTGTCCCTTTCAAAATGCTTTGAAATCACCCTCTTATTTTTACCCGATTTGCTTCAAAGTTTATGTGTATAATGTAAACACACGGCAGATGTAGACCTGGGAAAGGATTTTTGATATCTTTAATACTGTTGCCATGGCAACGCTTCAAACTTTAATATTCTTTTTTGATGCTTTTGAGACTCTTAACATACTTGAAATTGGATGAAACTCGACAGACACATTACATTTATTAGCCCGTAGACATGTGCAAAGTTTCAGAAACGGGCGGGGTGAGGGGCTCAGTAGCGCCACCTTTAGTCATAAGTGGGGGGGTTAGTTTTATCAACAGCAACAAAACTTGGTATGTGTATTGTTCTCATCAAGACGGACAACTTTCTAATTTACATGAACTATCTCTGACCAACAGGAAGAGAGATATTTTGGTTTGAATGTGGATTTTCTGAAGAATTTTCTCTCCCTCTCTCTGTGTCTCTGTGTGTGTGTGAGGGGAGGGGGGGGATTTGACTATTGCTTTTATATTGTTAATCAAGGTTTCAGGGGCTTTTGGGGTCCTTAACGTGCTCAAAAACTCTTGAAACTTTGCACACAAGTCAGAACCCCCTGCCATCAGGGACGGGCTGAAGCTGGTACCCGGGCGTGGCAGGGGGGCTCAACAGCGCCCCCTTGAACAGGGTCCCAAAACTTGGTCCATAGATCAAACACGCTTGCATTAATTAATATGAAACTCGGTACACATATAGATCTCATCGGGCCGAACAACTTTCCCCCGGTCAAGTTTTACGCCAGCCCAACAGGAAGTCGGCTATTATGGGTTGTTTGGAAAACGCTTGCTGTGGAATGCGAAGTACTCCTCCTAGAGAATTCATCCAATCCCCACCAAACTCGGTGTCCATGAAGTCAAGACATTGAGGATTCTAAATTGCGGACGGATTTTTGATATCTCGAACGGTTTGGCCGTGGCGAGGAAACGAATTTATGGCGAGAAAAGAGAAACACAAAGTGGTATAACTTCTGCATACATTAACTGATCTTAATGAAACTTCACCAGTGTGTTCGTGGTAAGAGGCCGATCAGATGGATGTAACTATTGTGAGTCAAAGTTATAGCGCCACCAACTGGCAGCAGGAAGTATGTCACTTTCAAAATGCTTTTGACAAAAGTGGGGGGGTTACTTATAACTACAGTAAAGAAAAAATAGTTTGTATATTGTTCTCATCAAGCTGGACAACTTTCTAATTTACATTCAATAGCTCTGGCCATCAGGAAGTCAGATATTTTGGTCTGAATGTGATTTTTTTTTGCAAAATCAGCCTCTGAATTTTTAGCCACTCCTCTTAAACTATTTATTTTATTCGTACCAAACTTTTTCAACATGATGAAACTACATTAAATATGCTAAATTGTGAATGGATAATAAATATCTCAAACGGTTTTGCTATGGCGAGGGATTAAAGTAAAAATCTTCTAAAAATGTAATTATATACCATTTATTTCTATATAAAAGTATACAAATATCACAACTAAACCCATTTTATTCTGTTTTTGCAATTCAAGAAGAATGAAAAAGTTAAAAACAGGCTATTTAGTGCTATTTGGTTCAACAAAAAAGCAAACATAGGGCTATACTGCCCTCTTGTGTCCAAAAGGACATCAAAATAGTATATAAAACTTTTTACCAGGTAGGCCAATATTGTATTTAAATATACATTTATTAGGTATGTGTCTGAGGATATTTTCCCACCGGTTAATCGACGTGTGACACGAGTGGGTGCTTTTAAATCGCTAATATAATAGTGAAAGAAAAATAATGATAATGTTGCACACACAAATCACACACATGTGGGAAAGAATGATGCTTTTAAACAACACTAAACCGCCATTAGGTGTCGCCAGGCATCCATCTTAATAAGCGAGTCATTGATTCATTCGTTCAAACGATTCGTTCGAATGAGTCGATCATGATTAAGACAGATGTTTATGGATTGATCATTCAATCTTTGAGTCAACCGATTCGTTAAAAATGCTGAATCGTTCAGTTATGAGAAAACACGTGATGCGTGATGGTTCTGCCGGGATCTTTGTTTAACTATTTTCGCTGCTGAAACAGAACAAAAACAGTCAACATTGCATCTAAAATGTAAGTGACTTAATTGTAACTGTTTATTAACCTGTTGTATGAAATCTAGGGGTGGGAGAAAAAATTGATTCTTAGATGCATCGCGATGCGGACGTGGACGATTCTGAATCGATTCACAAATGTCAAAAAATCGATTCTCTAAAAAAATATTTTTCTAATAACGTAATATTGACGGAAGGCAAAAGGCGGAACTCTAAGCGGACGTGCGTGCAGTCTGTGGCGCGCACATAACAGAGAAGTTTCTTCTGCTCACCAAGGCTGCATTTATTTGATTAAAAATACAAACAAAAACAGTAATATTGTAAAATAGTATTCCAATTTAAAACAGCTGCTTTCTATTTTAATATATTTTAAACTGTTATTTATTCCTGTGATCAAAGCTGAGTTTTCAGCATCATTACTCCAGTCGTCACTGTCACATGATCCTTCAGAAATTATTCTAATATGATGATTGATACTCAAGAAACATTCATTATTATTTTAAATGTCGAAAACAGTTGTGTACAGTCTTTGATGAATAGAAAGTTCAAAAGAACAGCATTTATCTGAAATCTAAAGCTTTTGTAACGTTAAACACTACCGCTCAAAAGTTTGTGGTTAGTAATAATTAAAATTTTATTTTTGGGGGAAAGAAATAAAATAAATCAGTACTTTTATTTATGAAGGATGAGTTAAACTGATCAACAGTTACAGTAAAGACATTTATAATGTTAAAAATATATATATTTGAAATATATGCTGTTCTTTTGAACTTTACATTCATCAAAGCATTTTGAAAAAAAAAAATCTGTACACAACTGTTTTCAACATTGAAAATAATAATGAATATTTATTGAGCATCAATCATCATATTAGTATGATTTCTGAAGGATCATGTGACACTGAAGACTGGAGTAATGATGCTGAAAACTCAACTTTGATCACAGAAATGAATTACTATGTAAAATATTTTAAAATTGAAAACAGCTGTTTTAAATTGGAATAATATTTCACAATATTACTCTTTTTGTTTGTATTTTTAATCAATAAATGCAGCCTTGGTGAGCAGAAGAGACTTCTCCTAAAAACATTAAAAATCTTACTGACCCCAAACTTTTGAACAATAATATATATATATATATATATATATATATATACATATATATGTATGTGTGTGTATGTATGTATGTATGTATATATATATATATATATATATATATATATATATATATATATATAAATATAGCTGCGAGCAGCGATGGAGGGCCAAAGCCGGCGGTACCGCCACCCCGGTGCCTTTAGGTAACTAAAGGCACCAGGGTTGCGGTGCCACCGGCTTGGGCCCGTAATCGCTGCTCGCAGCTATATTTAGGGCCCAAGCCCTGAAAGGGCGAAGGCCCTATTGTTTTCGTTAGGATTATTATTATTATTATTATTATTATTGTTCTTCAAGGGTTCGGGGGCTTTTGGGGCCTTTAACGTGCTCAAAAACTCATGAAACTTTGCACACAGGTCAGAAGCTGCGGCCATTAGGGCCGGGCTGAAGATGGTACCTGGGCGTGGCAGGGGGACTCGACAGCGCCCCCTTGAATGGGGTCCGAGTGCGGTCCGAAAACTTGGTCCATATACCAAACAATCTTGCATGAATTAATATGAAACTCGGTACACATATAGATCTTATTGGGCTGAACAACTTTCGTGCTCTAAGTTTTACGCCAGCCCAACAGGAAGTCGGCTATTATGGGTTGTTTGGAAAACGCATGCTGTGGAATTTGATGTACTCCTCCTAGGAAATGCATCCATTCGCCTCAAAACTCGGTGTGCATGAAGTCAAGACATTGAGGATGATAAATTGCGGACGGATTTTTGATATCTCGAACGGTTTGGCCGAGGCGAGGAAACGAATTTATGGCGAATAATGGGACACAGGAAGTGTATTATAACTTCTGCATACATTGACTGATCTTGATAAAACTTCAGCAGTGTGTTCGTGGTCAGAGGCCGATCACATTGTTGTGACTATTGTGAGTCAAAGTTATAGCGCCACCAACTGGCAGCAGGAAGTGTGTCACTTTCAAAATGCTTTGAAATCACCCTCTTATTTTTACCCGATTTGCTTCAAACTTTATGTGTATAATGTAAACACAAGGCAGATGTAGACCTGTGAAAGGATTTTTGATATCTTTAATACTGTTGCCATGGCAACGCTTCAAACTTTAATATTCTTTTTTGATGCTTTTGAGACTCTTAACATACTTGAAATTGCATGAAACTCGACAGACACATCACATTTATTTGCCCGTAGACATGTGCAAAGTTTCAGAAACGGGTGTGGTGAGGGGCTCAGTAGCGCCACCTTTAGTCATAAGTGGGGCGGTTAGTTTTATCAACAGTAACAAAACTTGGTATGTGTATTGTTCTCATCAAGACGGACAACTTTCTAATTGACATTAACCATCTCCGACCAACAGGAAGAGAGATATTTTGGTTTGAATGTGGATTTTCTGAAGAATTTTCTCTCCCTCTTTCTCTGTGTCTGTGTGTGTGTGAGGGGAGGGGGGGATTTGACTATTGCTTTTATATTGTTAATCAAGGTTTCAGGGGCTTTTGGGGTCCTTAACGTGCTAAAAAACTCTTGAAACTTTGCACACAGGTCAGAACCCACGGCCATCAGGGCCGGGCTGAAGCTGGTACCCGGGCGTGGCTGGGGGGCTCAACAGCGCCCCCTTGAACGGGGTTCTAAAACTTGATCCATATATCAAACACGCTCGCATGAATTAATATGAAACTCGGTACACATATAGATCTCATCGGGCCGAACAACTTTACCCCGGTCAAGTTTTACGCCAGCCCAACAGGAAGTCGGCTATTATGGGTTGTTTGGAAAACGCTTGCTGTGGAATGTGAAATACTCCTCCTAGAAAATTCACCGTGTCCCCTTCAAACTCGGTGTGCATGTAGTCAAGACTTTGAGGATGCTAAATTGCGGACGGATTTTTGATATCTCGAACGGTTTGGCTGTGGCGAGGAATCGAATTTATGGCGAGAAAAGAGAAACACGGAAGTGGAATAACTTCTGCATACATTAACTGATCTTGATGAAACTTCAGCAGTGTGTTCGTGGTAAGAGGCCGATCAGATGGATGTAGCTATTGTGAGTCAAAGTTATAGCGCCACCAACTGGCAGCAGGAAGTGTGTCACTTTCAACATGCTTTTGACAAAAGTGGGGGGGTTACTTTTAACTACAGTAAAGAAAAAATAGTTTCTATATTGTACTCATCAAGCCGGACAACTTTCTAATTTACATTCAATAGCTCTGGCCATCAGGAAGTCAGATATTTTGGTCTGAATGTGAATTTTTTTGCAAAATCAGCCTCTGAATTTTTAGCCACTCCTCTTAAACTATTTATTTTATTCGTACCAAACTTTTTCAACATGATGAAACTACATTAATCCCTCGCCATAGCAAAACCGTTTGAGATATTTATTATCCATTCACAATTTAGCATATTTAAAGTAAAAATCTTCTAAAAATGTAATTATATACCATTTATTTCTATATAAAAGTATACAAATATCACAACTAAACCCATTTTATTCTGTTTTTGCAATTCAAGAAGAATGAAAAAGTTAAAAACAGGCTATTTAGTGCTATTTGGTTCAACAAAAAAGCAAACATAGGGCTATACTGCCCTCTTGTGTCCAAAAGGACATCAAAATAGTATATAAAACTTTTTACCAGGTAGGCCAATATTGTATTTAAATATACATTTATTAGGTATGTGTCTGAGGATATTTTCCCACCGGTTAATCGACGTGTGACACGAGTGGGTGCTTTTAAATCGCTAATATAATAGTGAAAGAAAAATAATGATAATGTTGCACACACAAATCACACACATGTGGGAAAGAATGATGCTTTTAAACAACACTAAACCGCCATTAGGTGTCGCCAGGCATCCATCTTAATAAGCGAGTCATTGATTCATTCGTTCAAACGATTCGTTCGAATGAGTCGATCATGATTAAGACAGATGTTTATGGATTGATCATTCAATCTTTGAGTCAACCGATTCGTTAAAAATGCTGAATCGTTCAGTTATGAGAAAACACGTGATGCGTGATGGTTCTGCCGTGATCTTTGTTTAACTATTTTCGCTGCTGAAACAGAACAAAAACAGTCAACATTGCATCTAAAATGTAAGTGACTTAATTGTAACTGTTTATTAACCTGTTGTATGAAATCTAGGGGTGGGAGAAAAAAATGATTCTTAGATGCATCGCGATGCGGACGTGGACGATTCTGAATCGATTCCCAAATGTCAAAAAATCGATTCTCTAAAAAAATATTTTTCTAATAACGTAATATTGACGGAAGGCAAAAGGCGGAACTCTAAGCGGACGTGCGTGCAGTCTGTGGCGCGCACATAACAGAGAAGTTTCTTCTGCTCACCAAGGCTGCATTTATTTGATTAAAAATACAAACAAAAACAGTAATATTGTAAAATAGTATTCCAATTTAAAACAGCTGCTTTCTATTTTAATATATTTTAAACAGTTATTTATTCCTGTGATCAAAGCTGAGTTTTCAGCATCATTACTCCAGTCGTCACTGTCACATGATCCTTCAGAAATTATTCTAATATGATGATTGATGCTCAAGAAACATTCATTATTATTTTAAATGTCGAAAACAGTTGTGTACAGTCTTTGATGAATAGAAAGTTCAAAAGAACAGCATTTATCTGAAATCTAAAGCTTTTGTAACATTAAACACTACCGTTCAGAAGTTTGGGGTCAATAATAATTTTAATTTTAATTTTGGGGGAAAGAAATAAAATAAATCAATACTTTTATTCATCGAGAATGAGTTAAACTGATCAAAAGTTACAATACAGACATTTATAATGTTAAAAAAAAATTATATTTGAAATAAATGCTGTTCTTTTGAACTTTACATTCATCAACACATTTTGAAAAAAAATCTGTACACAACTGTTTTCAACATTGAAAATAATAATTAATATTTATTGACCATCAATCATCATATTAGAATGATTTCTGAAGGATCATGTGACACTGAAGACGGGAGTAATGATTCTGAAAACTCAGCTTTGATCACATAAATTAATTACAGTGTAAAATATTTTAAAATAGAAAACAGCTGTTTTAAATTGGAATAATATTTCACAATATTACTGTTTTTGTTTGTATTTTTAATCAAATAAATGCAGCCTTGGTGAGCAGAAGAGACTTCTCCTAAAAACATTAAAAATCTTCCTGACCCCAAAATTTTGAACGGTTTATATATATATATATATGTTTGTATAATATATATATATATATATATATATATATATATATATATATATATATATATATATATATATAAATATAGCTGCGAGCAGCGATGGAGGGCCAAAGCCGGCGGTACCGCCACCCCGGTGCCTACACTAAGGCACCAGGGTGGCGGTGCCACCGGCTTGGGCCCGCAATCGCTGCTCGCAGCTATATTTAGGGCCCAAGCCCTGAAAGGGCGAAGGCCCTATTGTTTCCGGTAGGATTATTTATTATTATTAGGGCCCAAGCCCTGAAAGGGCGAAGGCCCTATTGTTTCCGGTAGGATTATTTATTATTATTATTATTATTTTGTCAACCTTTTGGGCACTTTTGGGGCCCTTAACATGCTCAAAAACTCTTGAAATTTTGCACACACATCAGAACCTGCGGCCATCAGGGCCGGACTGAAGCTGGTACCCGGGCGTGGCACGGGGGCTCGACAGCGCCCCCTGGAATGGTGTCCGAAAACTTGGTCTATAAATCAAACACGCTTGCATATAATAATATGAAACTCAGTACACATATAGATCTCATCGGGCCGAACAACTTTCGTGCTCTAAGTTTTACACCAGCCCAACAGGAAGTCAACTATTATGGGTTGTTTGAAAAACGCATCCTCTGGAATTTGAAATACTCCTCCTAGAATATTCGTCCAATCACAACCAAACTCGGTGTGCATGAAGTCAAGACATTGAGGATGCTAAATTGCGGACGGATTTTTGATATCTCGAACGGTTTGGCTGTGGCGAGGAAACGAATTTATGGCGAATAATGGTACACAGGAAGTGTGTTATAACTTCTGCATACATTAACTGATCTTGATGAAACTTTCGCAGTGTGTTTGTTGTAAGAGGCCGATCACAAGGATGTGACTATTGTGAGTCAAAGTTATAGCGCCACCAACTGGCAGCAGGAAGTGTGTCCCTTTCAAAATGCTTTGAAGTCACCCTCTTAATTTTACCCGATTTGCTTCAAACTTTATGTGTATAATGTAAACACACGGCAGATGTAGACCTGTGAAAGGATTATTGATATCTTAGATACTGTTGCCGTGGCAACGCATCAAATTTTAATATTCTTTTCGGATGCGTTTGAGACTCTTAACATGCTTGAAATTGGATGAAACTCGACAGACACATAACACTTATTAGCCAGTAGACATGTGAAAAGTTTCAGAAACGGGCGTGGCAGGGGGGCTCAACAGCGCCCTCTTGAACAGGGTCTGAAAACTTGGTCCATATATCAAATACGCTTGCATGAATTAATATGAAACTTGGTACACATATAGATTTCATGGGGCCGAACAACTTTCCCTCTGTCAAGTTTCACGCCAGCCCAACAGGAAGTCGGCTATTATGGGTTGTTTGGAAAACGCTTGCTGTGGAATGTGATGTACTCCTCCTAGAGAATTCATTCAATCACCTCCAAACTCAGTCAGCATGAAGTCAAGACATTGAGGATGCTAAATTGCGAACAGATTTTTGATATCTCGAACGGTTTGGCTGTGGCGAGGAATCGAATTTATGGCGAGAAAAGAGAAACACGAAGTGGAATAACTTCTGCATACATTAACTGATCTTGATGAAACTTCAGCAGTGTGTTCGTGGTAAGAGGCCGATCAGATCGATGTAGCTATTGTGAGTCAAAGTTATAGCGCCACCAACTGGCAGCAGGAAGTGTGTCACTTTCAACATGCTTTTGACAAAAGTGGGGGGGTTAGTTTTAACTACAGTAAAGAAAAAATAGTTTGTATATTGTTCTCATCAAGCCGGACAACTTTCTAATTTACATTCAATAGCTCTGGCCATCAGGAAGTCAGATATTTTGGTCTGAATGTGATTTTTTTTGCTAAATCAGCCTCTGAATTTTTAGCCACTCCTCTTAAACTATTTATTTTA